>NC_143556.1:46795092-46946944 GCF_054136105.1 Typopeltis vanoorti | reverse complement strand
GCCTATTTTTGGCGTCTTCAGCAAACAGCTGTATGTTACTTTCCAAATTATTCCAATGCCATTAATGTAAAGATTGAGTAGAAATGTACCTAGAACTGATCCATGTGGTATATCACTGATTACCTTAAAACCTTTAGACTCTCACAATGCATATGTCACTTTGATATGTATGTCAGTCTGCTATCCTCTTATCCATGGTAATACCTGATAATTCATTCCCATATTCTCCAATTTATGCAACTTCTTCAATGCTATGTCCTGTCGATAAAATCCTTACCAAAGTCCAAAACTATCGTGGTGTATCTATTTCCCTTTTATAATTAACGGTAACATTATTAAAGAATGTGAACAAGTTGTTCAACTATTACCTTCCCTTAGTAAACACATGCTATTTATTGCAAAATATAGATTCCCTTCATACATCCATTTCTGCATGCGATCTCTTACCATCTTTTCCAAAATCTTCGTCATCAATCTAGAGATAAAAATAGATCGGGAGTTAGACACATCAATCTTTGTAATTACCCTTGTGCAATGGGATAGTCATGCATTCTTTCCATTCGTGTGGAATTTTCCATGATCCAACACAATTGAACATCCTGATGAAACGAACAGCAGTTCACCTGAATACACTTTCAGCATCTACTCTGCCATCTCATCAGTCCTTATTGAGAACTGTTATTCAATTGGTGGACGAGCACTAGTACCTCCTCCTCATACACGCGAGTGCCTTAGTCCAGTGAAGTGTTCAGCTGAAGGGGCTATTTCTTTGACCAGGCTATATAATTTGAGCCTCAGCAAAGGAAGATTTCACAGGAATTTAAAGAATGTGTGGTAGCCCCAATGCACAAAAAATTATATAAAGTCTGTTTTTTCTAACTGTCGATCTCTCAGTATCTCTAGTGCTGGAATCCTATGGACGCTTTCTTTTATTTGCAGCATAAAGATACAGAAATCTGTTGGATTTAACTTGTAGAGCCAGTTTTTTTTTTCATACTTAGCTTCGCATGCAACAGATATAATTCTTCTGATCAGCTCCTTATAATTTTAATAATGATTTTTTTTTCTTAAAAATCTCTTATTTAATAAGATTGCACATCCATTTCAGTCCTACTATTCGTTCTTCAAACTTTAGGAACGCATTTTAATACTGCACTAGTAAACATTTTAAATGCTTCCATGCAATTCTGATATCCATTAACTCAGCCACTTTCGAGGTCAGTGCAGCATAATCATTGTCACCAATTGGAAGTAGAACAGTTACGTCTTTTACTGAAATTCCCTCTGACACTATAATTAAGTCTAATACTCTTTGACATCAAGTTTCATCTGTCGCATGCCGCTTAAGGAATTTATAAGGCAAAAGCTCAATAAATTCAGTCTCATTATGCTCATGAGATTTCATTGTCATAACTAAAGGCATCTGCCATGATTATCGTTTAACGCTCATCATCTTTATTTCGTAATTCATTTCGTCGTCACTAGTAACCGAATTACTAAGTCTGTAATAATACCCAAATATATGTTTGGTTGAAAGTTTTCTCACTTGGTTATACTATAAACTAAAGATACCAAGTAATTGTATTCTTGGTTTCATCCTTTATCACCAGTGGGAGCCAGAATTCTGAGGCTGGCTACCACTGATGATACCGCAATAAAGGGCTCACCCATAATGCGTAGCATTATACATGTCCGAAAGTATATGTGCGTTGCATAATGGATACCGAGGTAACTGATGTAAAGTCATTAGCTTGTATATATAAGTAGAGTAGTCGTGAAGTGACTTCACGCGCAAATTTTGTTTGCTTACACTTGGATAACGGATGAAACAAAGAATATAACATGGTGAACTAGCCCAGACTTTCATTTTGTGCTGCACGTCGCACATATGTTCTATGTTCTCTCTCTCACCTCAACATTTAGGCTTGTCTTGCCTACGTAAGCAAAACCACAGGCACGTGGATTTTATATCACCTGGACAATTGTAGAATATGTGAAGAGGCCACGAAAGTTTGAATTGGTTTCAAAACTACTCGACTGGAGTGTTGTATGAGAATGGCAGCAATCGTAATGGGAAAATACCAAAATATGGGAAACGAAATCCCTGTACTGAATATTCTTATTCTGGAAGGGAGAAGTATCCGAAATATTGAGGCACTCTTATTGAGTGCCTTTTTGGAGATTCCTTAAGAACCGAAAAATGGGAAAGATTCCTCCTTAAGTGTGTCTTCTTTATTTAAGACCTTTCGAACTTCGTTTGGTTCTAGAAAAATCAAGGAAACTAAGCATTAATTCACTTAAAAGAAACTAAATCGTTATTCTAAATATTGTCTGGGAATTACTAATCAGATATCGTAATATATCAGGCTGTAACGTCTCCGACAATTACCTAAACATAACACATGCCACACGCCACTGTTGTCATTTTAATTTGTTGAATCATGCTTATCTAACGACTGTTTTAATTATTTAATTTTAATTTTAATTTATTTATTTTAGTTCAACTACTTTCTTTATTTCTTCTATAAAAAAGCCCTAATGTTCCTACTAAATTATAGGTTTTTGCGAAACCAGTCGCTTTTGATTGATGCCTAGAGAACTGTACAATAATTGCTAAAAGTTTCCTAATACTTTTAAATTTCTATAATCTTGAAATACAATTCTTCTTTATCTTTTTCATCCGTCATATGAAGGGCTGAGTCTCCTGTAAAGAAATCTTTGCTATCTGGATCATTCCATGATCATTTCTGCAATCTCTTGGAAGCTCAATAACTGTGACCTTTCAAACAAATGCATTTTAAAATAATGGGAAGTTCTAAGTTTATGTACAGACTTTGAGAAATTTCTCAATGTTCATTTTAGAATTATCTTGTTTCACTGCTTGTCTCTTAATTGCATCATTTGAAGTAAGACAGCTTATCGTATTATCGTCTTTGCTCTACGCTCTTAAAACCATCTAATCCGTAGTAATGCTCCAGAGACAACCATTTAAACCCATACCGTTAATGCCACTAAATGCATTTTATAAAGATTTTTGCTCAATGTCTTCAATTTTCTCTTGTCATTTTAAATGATAAAGAACGCTAAAAGCAAGCACTTGGATTAAAAACCACTCAAATATTTTTTTTTTCCTTTTCTTTTTGAGGAGGACTTAAAGGAAGTTACAAAATAGGAAAAAATCAATGTTTTAATTTCAAAGAAAAACAAAAGGAAGGAGAAGCGTGAACATGGAATAATACGTGTAGGTAACGGATTATTTTTATGAATTAAATAAAATTTGGATGAGGACATATTTCATTTTCTCAGATCTTTTCTATCTGTTGAATGAACAATTTTTATCACATTTTTAAGTGGAATAAACCATGATAAATATACTAATTTTAATTCACTATTACAGTCATGAACACTGAGGACTAATTTTGAATCAATCAACAATTCATAGATGTTTAATGCTTTTATAAAATCATTCTATTTAACTATAGCTAGTTATAATTTTCTTTTATTAAATATTATTATCTAATTTACAAAACGGGGTTTATATAGACATTAAACATTGTAATTCTATGTTTAAATTTCTGTAGCTGTAATTCATGTCAATGTTTGGGAACAGAAAACTACGTAGACAAAATGAATAATTTATTCAATAAAATTAATTATTTACAGCACATATTTCGCTCTCTTAAGCTAGTGTTAGATTAACGGCCGCTGCCGTACTTAACGCAAGCCCTTCAACAAGCAACATCTCCAAAAGATAAAAAGCAGCTCTTAAAAATTTTAAATTAAATCAAAACATTAATAGTGAACACAGACAAGGACAACGCCATGGTAATTATAAACACAGACGATTACAATAAAAAAACTGAAAGAATAGTTATCCGACTCAGACTTACTTGCCTATAGTAAAAATCGCTAAAGTATCAATTAAAATCAAAACTTTAAGCCTTCTAGAAAGCATTATAAATTGGTCTACTGAAACTGTATCCAAACTAAAAATTTTTATCTGTATGCGCCAAGACTATACGTCCTATCTAAGATCCATTAACCTGGAGCCCCGCAGTGCTCATCGTGAATGTCATAAACTGTCTAAGCTATAAACTAGCAAGGCATCCGAACTCAACAAACACATCGGCTAGACATTGTCTTATATAAAAAGAAACTCCACACGCTTTAAAAGCACTGCACAAAACCTTCAATTAGAGGAGAAAGATCAGTTAGTGAACTTCGATGTGTCGTTGCTTTTAACAAATGTTCTTGTAGACGATACACTAGTCTTCCTGTCCAAACTTTATTTTCCCCTGATATTTGCAAACTCTTTAAGTACTGCCTTAAATCGGGGTATTTTAGATGAAACTGCAAGCTATTTAAACAAACTCAGGATGTAGTAACAGGATCCCCACTTTCACGCACCGTTGCAAACTTATATATGGAATCATTTGAATTTTTGGCACTTAATTCTGTTCACTCTCAAGCACAGAGTAAGATTGAGGTATATGGACGATGTCTTTGCCATTTGGTCGCATGGCCCACAGGCACTGTCTAACTTTGTACATTTCCTCAATAACATCTATCCCCGAATTAGTTTTTTGTGGGAAAAGAAAAAGAAGAGGCTCTTACGTTCTTGAATACTTTAGTTACTAGGAAATCAGATGAGTCCTCTCATATGTTCAGTTTACTGTAAGCCCCCCCACACACACACACGCAGGATGATACCTATATGCCACTTCCACCACCATCCTGCCCAGGACTTGGAATTTTCAAAACCTTAGCCTCCAGGACAGAGTGAATTTCGATAAGCTTGAAGTAACTTGAAGTCACTTGAAGTAACAGGCTCTACTCATTTTATTCCAACAAAATGGATACACTAAAAACACTATCGCCTAACTGCTTGAAAAGAACACAACCATAGCCAAAGAAAACTATACATACACTATATCTTTACAATATATCAAAGGCACAACAGATAAACTGGTCTCCTTCCTGAAACGACAGAGAATCAGAACTGTATACAACCCCCCCCCCCTTTAACAAAATTTCTACCTGCCTAAGACAAATTAAGGACCGCCAAGTAATCTTTTCTCTCTCTCTCCTAATCCCTATGGCATCCCCTGACAGTGTGAAACTCAATATTTTGGAAAAACAGGACGAACTATTTTGGGTCAGGAAAAAAGAACACAAAAAAATACATCTGGAATGGAGAACCAAAAATCGGATAACTCAACATGCCGTAGAAATAGACCACTTTATGAGATGGAAGAAAGAAAGCCAGCCTACTTTACAAATTTCATTTTAAATCGGAGAAACTGTTCATGGAAGCGATACAAGTTTACAGATCCCAGTTGACTGCAAGGTATGATTTTAAACAGATCTTGGCGCAGTACGCCAAGATCTGTTTAAAATCATAGACCAGAGCGCCAATGTCGCCCTCTGCGCACGTAACTGTCCTTGTTGTCGAAGTCATTTTAGTTTCTGTATTCACTGAGTGTGTGGTGTTAAATTGCCTCTGACAGCGAAAAAGTCGCTGCAAATAATTAATTTTGTTTTTAGTAAATTATTTTTTTAGTGTCTTCAGAATTTCTGTTGCAGAAACTTTGACATGAATAATTGATATTAAATATGTTTCATTATATTTACTACTAAAATATTCAATTAAATTTTTAACTGAAATATCATTTACATTCATTTATATACGACAACTGTACACTTGGAAATCGCCTCAAGATAACCAACATAATATTGTCAGAAATCAAATTGATTATATACTGATAAATAAAAGATTCCACAGTAGTATAAAGAGTGCAAAGACTTATCCTGGAGCAGATATCTCATCAGACCACAATCCCATAGTTGCAGAAGTACGTCTTAGATTAAAATCAGCTAAAAAATCACAAAAGAAGAAAAAGAAAATTGATGTAGAAAAACTGAAAGACCCGAACATAAATAAAAGTGCCAAGACACAGCTTAACCTGCGATTACAACAGATTAACATAGAAAAAAATAAAAGTGTGGAATCTCTTTGGAACAGCTTAAGGAATGCCATCGTAATAACAAGTATTGAAGAAGTAGGTTAGGTGAATAATATAAAACAACAGGAATGGATGACAGATGAGATTCTTTCTCTTATTGATACAAGAAGAATGTATAAAAACAAAGACCTAGCTAGGTATACAGAAACACATAACATCATCAAGAAAAAAATAAAAGAAGCCAAGGAAAATTGGATGAAAAATTTATGTACTGAAATTGAACTGCTTCAGAAACAACATGATAATTTCAATCTGTATAAGAAAATCAAAGAAATTTCCGGAAAACTGAGGAAAAAGCAAATAGTGTCTCTAAGAAACGAAAATGGAAAAATAGTTCTAGAAGAAGAGAATAAAGCACAGATTTGGATAAAATATGTAACAGAACTTTTCAATGATACTAGACAGAAGCCTATAAATATAAAAGATAACATTCAAGGACCAGCAATCATGAAATGCGAAATAGAGAATGCTATACGAACAAGTAAAACAGGAAAAGCCAGTGGACCAGATGGTGTGCAAACAGAATTTTTAAAATTAATCGAACCAGATAACATCAAACTTCTTGAAAAACTATTTAATAAAATATATGAAAGTGATGAATTTCCATCAGATTGGCTCAAATCTACATTTATCACTATCCCAAAGAAACCCAAAGTGAATTCCTGTGGTGACTTCAGACTTATTAGTCTAATGAACCAAACATTAAAAATATTTTTGAAAGTAATTCAGAATCGCATTTATAGAAAAAGTGAAGAAACTCTAAGTGAAACACAATTCGGCTTTCGGAATGGTTTTGGTACTAGAGAGGCCCTTTTCTGTACCCAAATATTGATACAAAAATGCATAGAAAAACAGAAATCTGTCTTTATGTGTTTCATAGATTTTGAAAAAGCATTCGACAAAGTCAGACACACCAACTTAATAGAAATCCTTCAACAAATAAGGCTAGACGAACAAGACATAAGACTAATAACAAATCTGTATTGGAATCAGTCAGCTACCGTTCAATTAGACAACATTACCACCAGTGATATTAACATCAAAAGAGGAGTGAGACAAGGATGTGTGCTCTCACCACTCCTGTTCAACATATATGCAGAGGTAATCTTTAAAAAAGCATTGAAAGAATGTCCAGAGGGAATCACCATAAATGGAAAGATTGTTAACAACCTACGATATGCAGATGACACCGTGCTAATTGCAGATAACATTATGGATCTCCAAAAACTCGTTGACAGAGTATACATAGAAAGTCAAAGAATGGGAATAAATATAAACATCAACAAGACAAAATACATGATCATCAGCAAACATCCAGCCTCATCAATGAAACTGACACTCAATGGGAAAAATATTGATCAAGTGTCAAGATATAAATATCTTGGTTGCTGGCTTAATGAACGGTGGGATCCAGAAATAGATATAAAGACAAGGATTGAAGTTGCACTGCAGTCCTTCATGAAAATGAGAACACTATTCTGCAATAAAGACCTAAACATGGAAGTCAGATGCCGAATGCTGAAATGCTACGTGTGGTCTATTCTGCTCTATGGAGTTGAAACATGGACATTGAAGGCGACAACCATCAAGAAAATCGAAGCCTTTGAGATGTGGCAATACAGAACAATGCTAAAGATATCATGGACAGAAAAAATTACCAATGAAGATGTCTTAAAATCCATTGGCAAAGCTAAACATCTTGTACAAATAATCAAGAAACGAAAAACATCATATCTTGGCCACATCATGAGAAACAGCAAATACCAACTTCTACAAACTATTTTGGTAGGAAGAATTGATGGCAAAGGAACTAGAGGAAGAAAAAGAATATCATGGTTTGACAACATCAAGACGTGGACAGGAAAGAGCAGTGCACAACTGCTCAGATTAGCACAAGAGCGTAGTTTGTTCGCCAAGATGGTCGCTGACCTTCGATAGAAGATAGCACAATAAGAAGAAGAAGTGTCTTCAGAATTTCTGTTGCAGAAACTTTGACATGAATAATTAATATTAAATATGTTTCATTATATTTACTACTAAAATATTCAATTAAATTTTTAACTAAAATATCATTTACATTCATTTATATACGACAACTGAATTATTTATTCTTCTCCCAAGAAAATTAAGAAAATAACGTCATTGGAATAAGTTATCCACCTGCATTTGTTTATATCACAATTAATAGCCGCTAATGTAATAAGTGCTTAATTAGAAGATTACTGTGTTTACTTATAAAAGGAACTAATTAACATATATCTGTAATGATTAGTTTACTCTGAATATTTAAGAATAAACGTATATTCAATGAAATTTGGGTTTACATAATGACCTTTAACAGAAGGTTAAAGGTCATTATGTAAACCCAAATTTTAGCCGAAATTTAAACCGAAATGTAAACCGAAATAGTACGGTACAGAATTCAGTACAGGTAGTCCTCGACTTATGACGACCCGTCTTACAACGATTCGCACTTACGACGGCCGAAAATTATTATTAAAAATTCTCTAATTTAACTTTGCCGCCAGATATACCACATTACTTTTGTATACACATTGCAGTGTCGCCATTAGTCGACAAACAAAGCCTATCACCAATACGCAATAGCCACTGCTGTGTTTCACCTGCTTCTAACTTTTCACAACCTTTGGCAGGTTAGTTGCTAATCGGCAGTCGAAGTGTTTGTTTCTCTTTGAAATTTTTGTATCTCGTCGTAACCCTATCATGTCCGGTAAGAGAAGTAATACTACTGATGAAAATTCCAACATAAAAAAGAAGGCGATGAAAGCTTTAAGTTTAGATGTTAAAATGAAGGTGATTGAAGCATATGACAAAGGAAAAAAATTCGGTGAAATAACACGAGAAGAAAAACTATCGCATTCAACTGTTTCAACAATCATAAAAGATAAATCGAGAATAATGGAGGCAGCTAAATGGGCAATTAATATGAAATGTACAGTTTTAACGAAAAAAAGAGAAGGGCCAATTGATGAAATGGAGGCTTTTAATTATATGGATAAATGATGAAATCAACAAGAATATTCCTCTCAGTTTATTTACGATTCAAACAAAAGCACGCAGCCTATTTGACAATTTAAGGAAACAACAAGAAGATAAATACAGCCAGCATACGTTTATTTAACCAGTGCTTTTTTTTCTGGCATAATGCATCGGAACGGCATTACAGCGCCTATTTTTGTACACTTTTTTTTTCAATTTTTCAAAAGGATTTTTTGAAATAATTTTTTTCCGCGTACATAACACGTGCGCATGCGTTAAAGGTTGGTTTTATCGATTCAAAAGCCGATTTAACTCACATAACGTACGAATAACGGGAGAAACTGCTTGTTCCGATTTTGAAGCTGCCGAAATTTTTAAGAAAAATCTGTATAAAAATCTGAAATAAACACATATCAAAAATGGTGATTTTTGATATGTGTTTATGTATTTTTTTATTAAATTTTTCTTTCTTAATTTTGTATTTATATGTATATGTGATAATAAATAAATAAAGGTTTATGTAAGTATATACATTTTTAACCATTCTAAGTTAAATAGAAACCTAATTTATGAAAATATTATAACAGAAATCAAACAAATCAAGAATTAACAAAAGTCTTCGACTTATGTCAGAATCGACTTACGACGGAGACGTTGGAACGTAACCCGTCGTAAGTCGAGGACCACCGGTATATTTCATTTTAACATTAAATCCAACAGCAATGTGATTAAAAAATAAATACAATATGTGAATTAATATGTGAATATTAATGTATTAATATGTAATATCAATACCCTTTAATATGTGAATTACAAATTTGAGTTGCTTAATGGCGACCTTTTTTTAAATATAAACTAACTGCTTGTTATAAATAACCAGGTAAGCGCAAATCTCGCTTTTGAAATATGATATAGGATTAAGTAAACTGTCTGTTTCGTAAACAATTAATAAAAACACGCAAAGATCTAAGTGAGAATGATGTCGGTGGCATCGTCCTTGTTAAACTCAGCTATGCACTTCATTAAAGGGATGATTCTCGAGGAGAGAAAACGTGCTGTTTGAAGCTATGTTTACAATCTAATTGTTGGTATCCATATACTGCAAATAACGAAACCTAACACAAACACCATGACTTACGTGATGATGTCACTTTACCATCACTTTGCCTATTGGTAAAGCTATTCTTAAATGAGCATAAAACCTTTCAAAAAAAAAAAACGTTCTTCAGATTTCTTTATAACGATCACATAATGAGAACGTATATTACAAAGAAAGAGAGAGAAAAAACATTTTTATATAGAAATATTCAATTAGTTTCGTGTTCCAACAGGAAGCTTCGTCAGGTGGGTTCTTATGAGAGTAAATAGCTGTAAAAACGGAAATGGTATTACAGTAAACACTTTAAAAAACACAAAAGATGAAATTTAAAATAAACAGTTAACACTTGAAAGGTATACTGACTGGTATTGTCCGGTACTATAACGTGATACGGATAATAGCCAAGGTATTTAAATATGAAAATTTTGTTAAATGAGACCAAATATAATGTGATACAGGATCATGACTTATCTGTTATCGAAATGAGTGGTGGAGGGGGGGGGGGGGTATCGTAGCTTTTCGGAAACTTGTTTAAATATTCTGACAAAACAGTTACCTTCAATGTACGCCATTTGTTTTTTCTGCCAACTATAAAATAGTTTTCATTGTTTTAATGAAAACCACGTGTATGTTTTCTATTATTTTATTTTATTTTATTTTAGACATCTTTAAAATTTTTTGACTCTCTAATTTCCACCGGGCGTCTATTGACCAACAATCTTGTAAACACCTGGCTTCTGGACGGATATGTAAAGTTATTTTGCAGACTGTAAGAATCTGGAAATTTTCAAAAAATACAATAAATGTTGACTTTAACACAATTATCGTTAAGGGATGGAGCATGGGATGATATCAGTATTAGTGGATTCGTTGTACGCCGTGTTTCTCAGAACTGCAATTATTCCTATCATCTTCAAGAGATGGTGGTGGTGCTTGAGAGCAGAAGCATGAAGAAATCTAACCCTGTTGATGACTTTTCTGCATGATAAATATGAAAGTGTTTTTACTTCAGAGACATCTAGGAAAATTTCAAGGAAAGAATATGCTGCAGTTTTCAATTTCAAGTGTAAACTGTATAAACTATATGTAAAATATATACTATATAATTATATAAACGTATACAAGTGTAAACTATATATATACTATATAAACCATATAGTTGAAATATATATGAAATATATATATTTCAAGTTCAAGTGTAAACTATATACTATGATGGAGGTTTACCGGCCTCCAGGATGGCCAACTACGCGTCCTTTTGGAGCCAAAATAATTCCGGTAAGACTTAGAAGAGCAGCAACCTTTGACGTGCGATTGTACGGGAATAAGTGAATGTGCACATGGCGAGGTGGGTGGTGGGAAGGTAGGTATGCAGAAGCTATACCTGAACGCTACAATACGTTAGTTACAATTTATTAAATCTAAATATAGATCTGTTTTAAATGATGAACATTTGATCGAGCTTGTCAGAACTGCTTTGACCAATTACACACCTAATTTTAAAGAACTCACTAAGAAAACGGATACAAGGAAGTCCTCTACTAGTAAATAACTAATATTATTGTTTAAATTAAGGGGATATTAAATCCCACATTGTTTTAAAACCGAATAAGAAACTCAAAGATCGGAATCAAAGAGTTTCATGCCGAATATAGTAACTAAAAACGTATCGGCAACTACTAGCGTAAGCTAAAGCATGTAGTTCAAGTACGTAGTACAAACTAGGGCAACTCGTAGCAAAGGTGGAGAAAGTTTTGTTCGCTATTCTCAGTATTTTCCATAATGTAAAACCCATCTCCTAGGAGATGTATGATGTTATACATTATGCTGGGAGGTCACTACCCAGACAGGTTTCGAACTTTATTGAGATCTCATCAGTGAGCAGCTGTAGCCTCAGTATTATACTTTGGTCTAGCCATTCACTGATGGTGAATGGCCATTTATGTTTTATAATATACAAAGTGTAATATAAAATTTATATTCATTGAAGAAAGTCAAATTAAAAACAGTTTTACCTATGCTTCTTTTTTTATTTAAAGTACATATTTATATTATATACTTTTTCAGAACTTCGTTGACTATTATGCTAGGGGGGGCATCAAAATCTTTGAGGCGTTCAGGTGGGGCATGATCCAAATCACGTTGGGAAAAACTGGGCTAGTGTGAGTGAAATCTAAATTTTCAGTTGTGGTTTTCCACCGTTGGCATCGTTGTTTATTAAGCATTTCTAAATTTCTTTTCGAATTTCAGGATCTCGATATTTTTTGAATAGTTCCTCAGTTTCACGAGACCAGCATGGGTTGTACTGTTTCCGGAAATCTCTTGGTATACATCGTTTTGCAGCACCTATCAGTATTCCTACAAAACGTTTGTAATTTTCTACTTCAGGTTGGACCCAACGGATGTTAGATTCAATTTGTTTAGAGTTCTGTTCCCAGTTAGCTTTGCGAAAATTCCATCTTAGTCTTTCCATAGATGTATAATCGGGATGTGTGTTCCTAGTGACTATAACAGATCTCTGTTGAGATCCGGGAAAGTTTTTAATTACTTTGCTATCATTGGGTAAAGGATTATCCTCGGTGTTACAAGTGGCAAAGCAGAGGTCAGGGTTGGATTCTTTCTTCCATCTACCTGATTTAAAAGTTCGAGAGTCTTTTGCATCAAAAACCAGTTATAGCCCAAGGCTTTCAGCCCATTACATCAGTCTAGTACCGTTGATATAATTTCTACAATAGCCCCAGGAGTTATGTTGACTGTTAAAATCTCCTATGTAGACTGTTGGATATAGGTGAGCAGAAAGAGCTGGGATTAACCAAGTTTGTTTTAGTGGTTTGTAAACTGACATTATGGTTCTGCCAGCTGCTTTTGCTGTGATGATCTCGTTATTATGATTAGAAAAGGATAGTATTTTGCAGTTTTTCATGTTATCTCGCATGTATATAGCAGAACCATATATTGGTGACAGGATGTAGCCCGGTGACCTGTAACAAGTGATATTTACTCTTGTGGTAATCTCATCATCTTTGCTGAATATAGTTCCTGGACAGAGATTGATCAATGTTATTTGTCCTGCAGATTTTTCCAAGTACTTCACTTTTGGTTCGGGAGACACCCAATATGTTAATTTGCAGTATTCGTAGGGTGAATTCAGTTTTTCTTATTTTTTGGTCAGTTTTGTAACCTTTTAGAAAAGGTCTGCTTCGTTTCTTCCTGTTACAGGTTTCTTCATGTTTGGAAATTATCGCACATATTAATCATAATTTTAAACATTGCAGGGTCTAACCATTATATTATATATACGGAAAACAATATTATAGTAACACATTTGATATATATTAACAAAGTTTCTGAAAATTAAACTCCTCTGTGTTTTGGCTGCAATTATGATACCTGGCAAGCACAGCAATATTCAGGTTATCCTTAGCCACTTGGTAGACTACAACTTGATTTTTTTTCCTAAATGAAGAACTGCATATTTTAAGCTTAATCTCACAAATGAATATCGTATTTCATTCTGCTGAATAATCTCTCCTGCTCTTTATATTATCTATCCTTTCTACTTTAATAATCGCTGGCAAATTTAAACAGTGATCTAAATATTTATTTCATGTGAAGAATATCATTTATAAAATAATAGGCAGTAATTAAAATCAATTACAAATCTAAAGTTTCTGTAGAATCTATAATCGACAAAGAAGAGCACTAAATAAAAAAGTCACATTTCCTAGTAAGACACAAAACATTCACTTGAAACTCAGTACAATGTATTATAAGTTTTTACGGGGAGGGGGATGAGGTCTGCAAAGTTCTGTTAAAAACAAAACAAAAATGATGTTAAAGCAATTGATATAACCACAAAAAAGAACATATGAAGATATCAGAACATAAGAATAAAAGTTACCTTCATAACTCTTCTACTAGTATGTTCTTTCTTGTAGTTATATCAATTGCTTTAATATTATATTTGTTCTAGGTGTTTATCAGAACTTTCCATCCTTCCCCCTCGTATAATTGAACTCTGATTGTAGCATAAGCCCAGATTTCTTTTCGTCTTACTCCCTAAGGACTTGTGTTCCGATGCACTTTTAAAGATTCATTTTTTCGCTGAGGCAAAACTTATACACGACTTTTCACAAACTTTGTTCTTATCCGTACTTAAATTATAAATTTTCAATACACCAAAATCACCAGAATTCGAGTGACTCACAAAACTCAAGTTTGTTTCTTTTTGCTTCTGCTTAAAATACAAACTTCTAGTTGATGTTATTAGAATCAACACGCACACACGCACACACACACACACACACACACACACACGGCTACATGCCTAAATTCTTTCGCTACGCAAGCTATTTTTGATTTATGTCTTCTAAATGCAGATAAATCACGGAATTTGATAGCTTTACGATTAAAAACAAGTAAAGGTCTGGTAAAGTACCTTATTTTCAGCGTTATATTTTGTGAAAAACGACCATCACAACCATTAATTACGGTCAGCTTTCCAACCTGTTTGGCATCTCCATAGCGCAGTACTTTTCTTTCTGAAAGAGAACAGCAAGACATCTGATCTCTGCAATAATACATCAATACGCGTACATATAATCAGTTATAGCGATGGTAATTGCCTACGGCCAAAGCAGCTGATGCTATTAAGGCAGAGTGATTATGTTTCTTAACTTTGTATGTTCTTCTGTTCGGTTTGCTGTTTTGTCGGTTGATAACAAAATTTGTGTGAGAAAATACCATAACACTGTGAAAAGCAGTTTTAGCTATATTTACATGAACATTATAAGAGTGTTCAAAGTAATATACACCCAGTGTTTAAATACGTGCCGGACATCACAATCCATATCATGAAAACTAAACTGCAAACACTTCAAAACTGAAAGAACACTCTTTAGCTGCAATTAAACTTTCGACCTTGTAAGCAAACTCTTAATTAGTTTGCGATAATATGAATGATGTCTTTTGATCCCTCCTTCTTCATCATGACTTTCATGTAGAGTTGTTGAACAGCAGCGCTCTGACCCATCCGAAATTCCAGTTCATTTCAAAGGTTTGCTATGGGTTGAGATTAGGACAGTGTGACAGGTAATTACTGTTTTTCCACATTAATCACTCCGATTATCTCACAATAGTCCTGTAATGTATAACGCTGAGTACGAAATAGGTTTATTCCGTGGCAAGTAAGCAAAAACTATGCATAATCCGCTGATTATACTCTGATTATACTCTGATTGTACCTGGAGAATAAGTCTCATTAGTAGTATGTGAAGAGCAGGGAACTGTTGCGGCCACGTCATGTCACAGAGACTGGTTTTTCTCTGTGTGGATGACATGTCCAAAGTCTATCTTCTCTCAATGTACGTCCCACTATATCCTTCTCTCTAATCAAACTCATGATAAAACTTATGAAGACTCCCACAAACAAGTGAGACCGCGTTAAAAGCTCATAAACTCCGTCATGAACTAACCCCGACACATAAAAAAACATCACAACCATTTACAACAAATAATCCATTCGAGAATCCTTTTTACCAAACACTTACTTTCATGCCCACTTTACTAACATCCGTGGCATTAATACAAACATAAATTGTGTTTCCCATCACTTGCGGTCTTCCAAGCTGACATCTTATTTATGGCAGAAACCCAGATCGCAGCTACATGTACTACCGTCCACCTCTAGTGCCCTTGAGTATTCTTTTTAACACAAGGATGGCACCTGTGACTTTGTGAAATCTGACATAGCATGCCAGAGAATGACTAATTTAGAATCCCCTGCTTTTCATCTTCTCTGGCTCAAAGTTTCCTTTCCCAATTAGTAACATTCATTTGTTGCATGTAGCGTTCTCCAAACGCTGATAACCACTCGGATCTCTTCACGTTCCTTTTAATAAACTCGACCACTAGCAATACAGCTATCCAAATAGTGAGGTCATATTCCTGCGCGACTTCAATGTCCATAACTCCAACTGGCTCCCTTCCTTCAACACCATCGAACAAGCAGGACGAGAAGCAGAAATCTTTGTTATAGGTAATGAACTACCAGACATCGTATATCTACCCACTTGAATTCATGATAACCACCCTCTTCACTCGCCAAACACTGTGGTTCTCTTTTGAACCAGTTCTCCTTTCAGATTCACCATAGAGGTCACCAATTCTCTCGACTACGCTCAGACCATGTACAAGTCTTCTAGTTTACAGAACGCTCTTACTCCAGTCACTGCAGACCTCGCATCATCTGGCACTAAAAAAGGAACCCATTGGGAGGATCTTTGGAATTTCTACTACTCCTTTATTTAGTAGACTGTTGCTTCCACTCACCTGACTCTGACACTTGCTACGAACGAGTCACCGAAATTATTCTCGCTAGTATGAAGATATTCATCCTCCAGTCAACTCATAATCCTCGTCTACTTTCCAAGCACTGATTCAACGGAAAATGTAAGAAAGCAGTCGATAAAAAAAAATTCAGCTTACTATATATATGGGTTACCACATCAATAACTCCAAATTCATACTCTGCCTATACTAAGCCATCAGATTTCATAAAGGCCGACATCAGAAAAAATCTTGCCTCATGCCCATGCGTTTTGGTCCCTTGCCTAGTCCACTGGAAAAACCTCTGATTTCCTTCACTTCTACCTCCTCTCTCTCTCTCTCTCTCTCATCCTGATGGCATCACTGTTACTTCACCGAAAGATGAAAGATAAAGCTGACCTCCTGACATCACAATTTTCCTCTAACACCTGCATAGATAACCAAGGGAAATCACTTCCTACCATAGCGGAATCCAAATTCCCAATTCAAATGCCTACTATAGGTTTTCGACAAAAATTCATCAGAAAACTACTAAACAACGTGGATACTAAATAATCGTCTAGTCTTGATGCCATCACTCCAATTGATCTCAAACATTCAGCAACAGAGCTAACCCATCATGCATCGTCCTCGTAATTTATTGTACATATCTGCTAGTTATCGTAATGCATGGAAGCAATCTCATATCCATCCTGCTCCAAAAAAGTACAATAGAAGTCTAGCCAATTGCCATCACCTCTTTCCTTTTTAAAATAATGAAGGAAGTCATCAATTACCAAATCTCTCCACTACTTAGACGTCCACCTAATTAATCAACAACCATCAGTATGATTCCGCCATTCAAGATCCACTCATAACTTACATCATCCACCACTGACCCATACCATGGAAAAGTTCGGAGAAACTTATTCTGTCGCCCTTGACACTCCCAAGAGCTTTCGACTGTGTGCGTGTGTGCGCTCATGCGTGCGTGTTTGGCATTGAGACCAACAGACCCGCTAACACAAATCGCCGTCCTTCAGTCTCCTTGCCATTTTCTGTAATTGGATAGCCAGTTTTCTCTCTGGCGATTTTCTGCGAGTCATTGTAGACATCTCTCTCTCTCTCTCTCTCTCTCTCTCTCTCTTCGAGCTTCACTACCAAACAGGATTGCTCATGGCGCTCTCATATCATTTAATCTCCTTCTCCTGTACGTAAGTGATCTACTCGCAATAACCGCTAATCCTCTCCACTTAGAACTCTCCACTCATCCTGTTCATTTGACAAACCATACAGTATTCTAATATCCCAGACTGTCCTTCAAATAGGGTGAGGACAACCTTGTAATGTTCAATGCTACCAAAATATAGTAATTCCCTTTTCTTGCACAAAAGAGAATCCAGCTAACCTATCCTTAATCTTAATAATACACAAATTACCAGACAAGATCAGATCTCCTTGCTTAGACTAACTTTCACTTCCACGCTTTCCTGGCTTAAACGCATCACATCAATAGCCTCGTCAGCATCCAAGAGCCTATTTTACACCAAACCAACTCTTAACTATATATAAACCTCAAATTCTCCCATGTTTAGAATACTGCTGGGATATTTGGGATGTACCTAAAACATCATAAAATCCTTGACGCCGTCCAGAGGTCGAAGATTTACTTCGACCTCTAACTTTCAGGCGTAGTGTTTCAGCACTGTGTCTCTTCTACAAGTACTTCGATGGTCATTGCTCCGGTGAATTGCCAACCATCAGTCCTCAACTTTCTGTTGCACATATTAATACAAGAACAGCAGTTGCACAGCGTCCTTTTACTGTGTAATTACAAACACCCCGAACCTTATTCTATTCTCCCTCTTTTATACCGTCTACTTCTGACCTCTAAAACATGATGTACTCCTAAACAATTACAACCTGCAACTCTTCAAAAAATACATCAATAAATTTCTACCTTAGTCATTATCTGCGCCCCCACACACACACACACCCACAGCATTGATATGGTTCCTCGGCCTCTCGTGTATGGGATCAATATTATAATAAATAAATAAATAAGAACTTCATGTTAGAGTCTATCAGAAAAAATACCTCCAGATCACGCTTCCATTTAAATTCATAGTTGGAATGATATACTGCACCATAGACACTCTTGAAGCATCGTCCAAGCAGCGCACGACCTCACGCACACACACACACACACACACACACACACACACACACACACACACACACACACACATATATAGATTATTAAAAATTGTTCATTTAAGATGTCATCTGATCTCAGAGAGTTTTCTTGATACTATTATTGGTTTACTTTGAGATTATTTGTTGGTCATTTGATCTTGCCGATAATAATAATAATAGTTTATGAATTGAAAAGGGGGGATTAGCTGTGTTCTCCTATCAGGATCTTGGCTGACTAACCATCAGTCATGTATGTAGCATGTTGAGTACAGTTAAGCCAGGAATGGATTTCCGTGGTGGGCTGGCAACCTACAACACGTCAAAAACCCTAATTGAACTGATATAGATATCAGTTCAATTTAGTTTTTTCAAACTACATATACTATTAATTGTCGAACACTTAAAGAAGAGGAAGACCTTACCATCTTACAGCAAAAACTAAAACATATTAAATGATACATCATAGATTTAAGTGAAGTTCGCAGGCAGGATGAACATTTAATAAAACTAAAAAAATGGAGACTACATATACTATTATGGGAAAACTAAAGGACAATACGGAGTTGGATTTCTAATTACAAAAACAATACACACCTTATAGAAGAATTTAATTATCCTGAAGAAAGAATAATAGAAATTACACTTAAAATAAACTCTAAACTTAAAATCAGGATCGTCCAAATATATGCTCCACCTCATCCCAGACTGATGAAGAGATAGAAACATTTTATGACTCACTGCAGCACACTCTAGACAAAAAAAAAAAAGAAAGAAAGAAAGAAAGAAAGAAATAGCAATCAAAACTTGACTATAGTGATGAGCGATTTTAACGCCAAAGTAGGTCATCCCATTCACCAAATAGATACAATAGAACCATTTGTATATGTTACAAGCAGCAACTCAGGAATAGCTCTTACAGAATTCTCTATCAGTAACAAGCTTTATATTATGAATGCATTTTTTAAGAAAGCCCTCAAAAGAAAATGGACGTGGAGAAGTCCAAACGGAGAAGTAAAAAATGAAATACATTATATGCTCTGTAATAATAAAGAAATAATAAAGAAAAAGTATAAGATGAGAAATGAAATAGGATCTTATAACACTAAAAAATAAAAGAAACAATTGAAAACAATAAAAATATGAAAATACTAAGAAAACATTTATCAGTTGGCAAAAGTCAAATAACTGCAATAAAATATAAGAATTGAACTACAATAAGGAACCAAGAACAAATCCTAAGCAGGCTAGAAGAATTTTATAAAGCTCTATAGTGATCCTTCAATAGATAAATCAAATATAAATAACTCTTCTCCATAGCATATGGAATTCATTCCCCCACTCAGTTCAGATGAAATAAAACAAGCATTAAAACAAATTAAAAATGGAAAATGTTCTGGTGAAGACCTAATTCACATAGAATTAATTAAATGGGGAGGAAACAATATAATTCACTATATCACAAACTTACTAAATCTATGCCTAGAAGAGGGAAAAGATACCAGAAAATTGGAAAAATGCTGCTCTGATACCGTTATATAAAAAGGGGACAAAGAAGACGTAAAGACCAATAGACCAATTAGTTTTCTCTCTAATCTGTCTAAAATTCTCACAGAGGTAATAACAAACAGGTTAACCCCTCTTCTTGACTCAAATCAACCAGTAGAACAAGCAGGATTCCGTAAAGGCTTTAACACAATTGATCATATTCATGCAGTAAAAAAAAATAGAAAAAGCAAAAGAAAACCAATTACTTCTCTGTTTAGCCTTTATTGATTATGTAAAGGCATTTGATTCCATCAAAATTAATGCAATAATCAAAGCAATCCAGAATCAGGGAGTTCCTGGAGAATATATGGACCTCCTCCAGGCAATATACCACACTGCAACAGCAACACTCCAACTTCACACGAGTAACAATAAAATATCAATTGAAAAAGGTATCCGACAAGGAGACTATCACACAAAATCTTTACAGTAGTCCTTCAAGAAATATTTAATAATATAAACTGGACAAACTTTGGTATAAAAATTAATAACAGAAACTTAACACACCTAAGATATGCAGATGATATCATAATTTTTGCAAACACTCCAGAAGACCTTAATATAATGATAGAAGACCTATATCATGAAAGCAGTTGGTCTAAAAATAAACAGAGAAAAACTAAAAGCATGTTTAATCATTTTGTAACACCAAAAACATAATAATAGAAAATAATTTCTTGGAAAAAGTCTCTTCATATACATACTTAATTCATCTCATTGATCTAAACTGGACTCCAAAAGGAAATAAATAGGAGAGTTCAACTTGCCTGGAGTGCATTCAGAAAACTGAAAAGCATTTTTCAAAACAATGATGTCCCACTTTGTTTAAAAAGGAAGACATTTAACCAGTGTATACTTCCAGTCATCTCATATGGTTGTGAAACTTGGTCGCTAACAAAAGCACTGGCAAATAAATTAACAACTCAAAGAAAAATGGAGAGATTGCTGCTAGGCATCACATTAAAAGATAAGAAGCGAATCACCTGGATAAGAAGCTAGACTCGCATAACTGTCATCTTTTTTTCACCATAAGCGACTAAATTGAAAATGGGGCCGGACATCTATCCAGAAGAGAAGATGAGCGATAGACCACCATACTAACCAACTGGATTCCAAAAGAAGGGAAACGAGGCCGAGGACGTCCTAAAAGAAGGTGGAGTGATGAATTGTCAAATTTTGTTGGGGAAACATTGGTCAACCATTGCCAAGAACAGAGAAAGATGGAAAGAACTGGAAGAGACCTTCGTCCAGCAATGGACAGAAAATGGCTGAAAGAAGAAGAAGAATAGAAAACTGTTTTTTTTTTTTTTGTAAAGAAATAACAAGCTAACTCTTTTTAATCACTATTATAACATAAATCAATAATAACTGACGTTAACAATACTGTTTTAGCTGACATTACTGCACTTTATAAAATGCACAGTAGCAAAATGCAACAATGTCTTTAGTTTTAGTGTTAATATCATCCTACTATTTGCCACGAAACCTTGGAAAATATTATACTAGACGTATTAGAATCAAATTCAAAGTGAAGTGGCAAACTAATTGTCTTTCTTTAGTATATTTTCAGCATATTTCAACATATGAATCCATTCGTATGTGCTTTATTGGAGTAAGCACTGTTACTCTACTCCCCTCAAGTCATCGATGAATCTTTACGTAATTCATCTGCACCTGGAATCCACAAAAATCTAATTACTGAATACTGTTCTTCTTTTGTGAATATTATGAGCGGAGGAGCATGTTCTGTGGATAACTTAGGAAGATAACTCGTTAGTGGAATCAGTCCCCGTTTAAATCATTATTATATTTGCCCTATTTTTTTTTCATTATTATATCAGCACACCATTTTCTTTGCTGTATGTGGGGAGAAAAAATTAGCGTCTAATTTTGGTGATGCATAATTTAAATATTTCCATCGTAGTTCCATATTTAATTAAATTTTAATTTTTACCCAAATTTCAGCCATTGAATTAATTTATTTTCTCGTTTGCGTGACATTATATCTCGTAACGAGATATAATGTCACGCGAAAGCTAGTTGCGATGAAAATAACAATACCAGAAACAATTCAAAAGTTCTATGAATTGCCACAAGAGTTTACATAGTGTTTTCAGTACAACTTGCAACCACTACCTGTAGTAATATATTACTTTAAAATCAGTTAGATGTACTGAAATTACAGCCGTGTATTGCACAGTATAAACGCAGTGTATTTGCAGTGATTTATTTTTTTCGATTTCGAAAAAAATAAGTGAATGAAGATAGAGTTTGAATGTAGTTTTGTTTTAAATTAGACGAAACTGCTTAAGAAATGTTTTAAAGAACATTTGAAGAAACAGTGGAAGGTAAGAGATTTCCGAATCATTTTTTCTTTTTCTTTTTTTTTTTTTGAACCGATTTCATTTTGAGGAGTAAAAAGCTCATTAAGAATTCTTTCATTCTGCAGTTTCAAAACATCAATCATCAATACTATTTAAATCCTTAGGCTTTTAAACGAAGATATCATAGCAAGTTTATTATTATTATTATTATTATTATTATTATTATTAATAAAACAACTGACAATCCCCAAAAAAGGACTATCTATTCTCCACATCAACATCAGAAGCATTCAAAAATACTGGCTGAACCTGCAAGCGCTTATCTGAAGGAAGATATAGACGAAATAGACATTTTAATACTGACTGAAGTATCTACGACAAACGAAGAGGCATCCTCCTACCAAATGCCACACTTCCAACAACACAAACACTGCAGACAAACAAAACGAGGCGGTGGTATAATAATATTTACCAAACATAAACTAGAAGTAACAGAAATAAACTATAAATTAGAATACGCAGAAAACATATGCATCGAAATTAAAAACATCAAACAAGAAAACTCCCTGATATTAAACGCAATATACAGACCACCCAACTTAAGCACCACAAAATTCCTAGAAGAACTGAACAGATGGCGTTCAACCACGAAAGTAGGCACCTCAAAATACTTGATAATAATAGGAGACATTAATATAAACATTAGGAACATAAATAACAACACAGAACAATACCTAGACCTATTATCGGCATATAACATAACCCCATCCATACAGTCGTATACACGAGAAGAGATAGTCGGAAACACAACAACCTCAACCTGCATTGATCATATAAATATAAGGGCCCCTCCAAACAGCCACACAGCAGCCGTCATAACATGCAAACTAGCAGACCATTATTTCACAGCATTGCAGTTACACACTGAACCAGAACCCATAAAAATCACTGAGACTACAAAACAGTATCATAAAATTGTAAACGAAGCAATAGTGAACGATGAAATCAGAAAAACAGACTGGATGCAGATAGCATCTTTAGACTCTGTTGAAACTGTATATAATAATCTTAAACTTGCATTTAACAAAATATACAACAAAGCATTAACAAAAATAAAAATACGCCCCCAAACGAAACAAAATCCATGGATAACAGACAAGATACTAACAGACATACAAAGAAAAGATGCCCTATGGAAACAACTCAAGAAGTCACCGAACAATATCGCTTTAAAAGCTGAATACAAAAGAAAACGGAATCTCCTAACAACACAGATTCGAATGGCAAAAAGAAACTATTACAGCAACAAATTAACAACAGCACAGAATGACATAAAGGAAAGCTGGAACCTGATTAATGAAATGCTGGACAATATACACAGAACCACTGCCACAGAAACAATAAAACACAGCTTTGCCTGCGACCCCAAATCCCTTAAACAGTTGGCAAACAACTTTAATCAGCACTTCGTGAACTCTGTCCAAAAGCTACAAGAAACAACCTTTCCTCAGACAAACGAACATTCCCCACTAGGTTCACGAGCAACCCCGTCGATGTGGTTCCCCACAGTAATAAAAAAAGAACTATCACTGGCAATTCAACAAATTAACCCTAACAAAGTACCGGAGATAGACGGAATCAGACCAAAAGACATCAGGAAACACTCAATCAACCTACTTCCAGTTATACAAAAACTGTTAAATAAAATCTTCGAAACAGGACACATACCTGAAACACTGAAGACTGCATTAATCACACCCATACACAAACAGGGAAAAAGAAACATAATAAGTAATTACAGACCTATCGCCACGCTGTCTGCAATCAACCAAATCATGGAGCGCATTGTACATCAGAAACTCTCCACATACGTTGAAAAATTTCAAATCATACCCAAAACACAATATGGCTTTGAAAAAAATAAAGGAACAGCAACACTCCTGGAAGATTTCACAGATATAATAAACGCTGCATTGGATAAAAACAGAATAACATTAGTGGTATTCATTGACCTAACAAAAGCATTTGACACACTAACACATAAAACCTTGTTAACGAAACTTACCCATATCGGAATTGGAGGTCGTCTACTCCAGTGGTTTAAAGCATACACGAAAAACAGAAAGCACATCACACGTATAGGATCAGCACACAGCAAAGAGGTACATGTAACCTGTGGAGTACCGCAAGGAGCTGTCCTATCTCCCATTCTATTTAACATATACTCACACGACATAAGCCAACTCCCCCTAAAAAGTAAAATCTTCCAGTATGCAGACGACACTGCCATAGTATCTATTCACAACACTGCAAAAATCGCTTACAAAAATATGCAACACGACATCAATCAAATCACTAACTGGTTAACCGAAAACGGCATATATATAAACCCTGGAAAAACAAAGCAAATGATATTCAAAAACCCCCAAACCCTGCCCATAGAAACTAAATATCTCACTATCAAACATTCATCCTCCTATACACAAAGTGCAGAACCTAAAATCACAACCATCACACAGGTGAAAACAACACGGTACCTTGGACTTCACTTCGATGCAGATCAAAGTTGGAATAGCCATACAAACTACCTACATACCAAGCTTAGGATAATAGCAAGCAAACTATACAGATTAAAAGACATTGCCCCAACCCACATAAAAATACTAATCTATAAAGCATTATGTGAAAACATTTTAAGATACGCAATCACACCATACGCATTCTGTGCAGACTACAGACTTAACAGGCTACAATGGTTGCAATATAAAATGGTAAAACTGATATTCTGGGAACAACCCACTCTTATGCAGGAAGCATGGACAAAACACAAAATATTTAAGGTGAAACACTTATGCCACTACACAGTCATGTTAAAACACTACTACAGTCCAACATATAGAGTAACCAGAACAACATATCAAATAACAAGACCACAGTCAACAAACTACATAACATATAAGTACAACAATCACAACGGCAAAGCCACCCGAAACTTCTACGTACCTGACATGATAAACAAACTGCCGTTCGACAACAGAAACCTAGGAACAGACAGAGAGCTGAAACAGGCACTATATAAATATTATAGCGAGAACGAAAATTAGAGCAATTCCTGTTTCTCTCTCCCCCACCACACACACACACACACACACACACACACACACACACACACACACACACACACACACACACACACACACACACACACACACACACACACAAACCACGACAACCCCCCCCTCTCAAAAAACTACCACTACAAGAACACAAAGAAACAAACACACCCTGTCTAAATCCAACCCTATTTGCACAAAAAAAAAAAACCGAATTTTTATCTGAAGAACAGTTCAATGAAACTGTCAGGACGTTTTTGAACAAGTGGCATGAAAAAGAAAAACCTTTGTGGACTCGCGAAAGGATAGAAGAAGCTGTAACAATCATTGAACAATTTAAATTAGCACCACTACTTAAACTGCAACGGACACATAAACAGTACTATCATGGAAAAAAATACGATGTTAGAAGTAGGTACTAAAAAATCTTTGATTTTGAAGAGAAAGTCTGAATTCGATCCAATTGTGAAAATAGTACCAACGGAAAATTTTTACCACATACTTCGGGAAACCCATCAGTCAACTGGCCACGGAGGAATAGATAAAATGCTGTATAGTTTGAAATTGAAATACTTAATACCTACTTCAGTTGTACTGGAGTTTTCAAAACTGTGCACGTCATTCATGTGTATGTCAGTCTAAAAAAAATTTCCAAACAAAGGAATCGTTGTTTGCCGAATTGTATCTAGCGACTTCAATCATCGTGGCCAAGTCGGTTTAGTTGACTTACAGTCGACACCAGATAGAAATTACAAATGGCTATTAAACTACCAGGACCACGCGACGAAATTCAGCTTTCTTCGACCGTTGACTACAAAAAGAGCTGCTGAAGTAGCAATGGAGCTATTAAAAATATTTTTGGAAGTAGGTTGTCCTCATATACTACAAAACGACAACGGCCGTGAGTTTACGGCTGCTGTCATACAAGAATTAACAAGCCTGTGGCCAGCGTGCAAAATTGTGAATGGTAAGCCTAGACATCCAGCTAGTCAAGGATCTGTTGAGCGATCAAATCAAGATGTTGAAGCTATGTTACGTGCTTGGCTAATTGACAATGACACAAAAAATTGGGCTATAGGTTGTTACTTTGTTCAATTCCAAAAGAATTCCTCTTTTCATCGAACCATTAAACGATCACCTTACAAAGCTTTATTTGGAACAGAACCAAAAACAGGACTCCAATCTAGTCATATTTCGAAAGAGTTGCTTGAAAAACTTGTTACTGAAGAGGACTTGGATCTACTTCTTAATCAGCAGGACCATGACATTATTTTAACAACAGAAGACTTACCAGCAGCTTCCTTAGAGAACAACAACAACACTTCAACTTCAAAAGATCCACCAGCATCTGAATTAATTGATTACAATGCTTCAACTTCAAATGATCTATTAATAGTTAAATCAACCAACAATAACACGTCAATGTCACACGATCTATCGGCAGCTGATTTACTCACCAAAAAGGCTATAAATTTAGAGGATCTACCAGAAATTGAATCAATTTCTTTATCGACAATAAGACAACTCGAACCAGTTAACAACTCTACTTCAACTCCTGCTTCAACAGTTAAAACATCTGTAGTGTTATTTGCATCGGAAGGGGAAGCAGCTGTCAGCGACAGTAAAGCATGTTGTGTTGTTTGTAGAATGGAATCTACTGGAGCCCATTCATGTGACATTTGTAAAACTCCGGTGCACTCAATATGTGGGAATACAGTAGGAGAAGAAGGATATGGATCGAAAATTCTATGCTATTTATGCCAAAAAGAAGAGAGCATTAAAGATCAAAGGGAAAATGCCGCAAAACACCTGAAAAGATCAGCTGAAAATATGAAAGAAGTTTCTTTGAAGAAATTTAAAGACGTGTTAGTGAATTCCACAGTTTTGGTGTATGTACCTAAGGTAGATAGAGGCCCATTAGATGGAAATAACATCGTGGGGATCGTATTAGATATAAAAAATAATTTATACCAAATTGGTACCAGTTGGAATTATAAAATATTGGCTACCTAGAAACGCTCTTCAAATAGCTACTACAACATTTACCGAAACAGTTCCACAGATTAACCTAAGTCTGCGTGAGATTGCAGGAAAATTATCCGTATTTGGAGGTCAAGGATTTAAGAAGTGTTCCTGTGAGTAATCCAAATTACAATGTAAAACAAAAAGATGTGCCTGTAAAAAAAGTAACGCACTTTGTAACTCGAGATGCCACAAATCAACAACGTGTTTTAATAAAAATGAATAAACATTATTATTTATTAATTACATTCACGAAAGATGTTTAAAATTTCACTAAAAATATCCTTTTTTGTTTTTAAAAATATCAGCTTAAGTACCTATTTCTTTTGTTAATTAGTTTCGAATAAATAATTTGTGTTTCAATGACTATTGTTGTATTAACTATTCTACATTTAATAATTATTTCATCTTTTCACTAAAACAGTTAAGGGATTTGATCAAATCACTTACTTACTTTCTTCAGGGAAATCACCCCACAGAGTTGTTATTTTAATATCTTCCGTGAATTGATCATATCCCCTAGGGATTTGATCAAATCCTTATTTTCATCATTTCCCTGCGACATATAGATACACGTAAGTAATTTCTTCCTGACAACTCACGTTATTCTCTAGAAAAGCAGACAGATAAACTGTCAAGAGGAATTCGAAGAAACTAGATTATAATGTTTGAAAATGATCATTTCATCGCGCAACAGTAATATTTATGAAAGCCAGATTTTCTCAATAAGAATTCTTATGCCTAAAGAATAAAGGAAAAATGAAATGAAACCCAAAAATAAATGAGTAAAATAAAAAATGCCATTAGAATGCAACTGCATTTCGCTCATTTTCTTCACTGGAGAATCCATACTTCTTTGTACAAAAGAGAAAATCTGTCTGTTGGAGTTTTCTGCAATAAGTTCTAAGACGAATGTTACATGACACTAGAGCATTGCCGCACCCAGGGAGGAGGCCAAGGACCCCCCTCCCCCAAAAGAAAAAAGGAATAAAACACTAGAAAAATTTCCAAATCTTTTTCCTAATTAAAATTATTATTATTTTTTTTTAATTTATGTTGTGTCGTGTCTTCTATTTCTATGCTACTTATGAATTAGCGATCACATAAGGTGGGAATACCCTTATAGCGCTCGGAAATCGTGGCCGCTGTGAACGCAAGGCGAATGAAGTAGTGCTCGGACGCTACTTCGTTTGCGCGAGCCGGGCCAGAGGAGATCACGGGTATCATGTATTGGCGATCACTGCAGATGCTCAGTCATAGCTCGTATGCAATGCGTAATGTGTATTCTCAAATCGTCTACTCAACCCCCCCTCCAAGATTAATCCTGAGTGGGCCACTGCACTAGAGATTTCTTTGTATTGGTGAAATTTTTCAAAACTATTGGAAGCTACTAGAGATTCCTTCAGTAGACTCCAACGTCGTTATTTGTTATATTCTATATGAGATTTTCTGAACACATATCGGCGAATAAAGAATGGTTATTTTCATTCTACATTAAGACGATATCCTTTTCTCTTGCATAGTATTTAACGGCTTTTACATAATAGCCGGAGTAAAATTAAATAAATAAATAAATAATACTAGAATTTATATGAATGTCACAAAAACATTAAAAGATACCGACTTCATTCTCCAATATATATCACAGGTCTGTGTACCTCCAATTAAGTATCAGAAAATTATAGTCTCAAGTGTAGTACTCAAAGAACCTTTTGCGAACTTTTTTGTTTTTCCCTATTCGATTGTCGTCAGGCTTTACGATATCTTTATTTTTTTTTGTAAAAAACACACACCAGTTTTAGCTAAGTTGTGTACTGTAGGGCATGCATTGTTTTCCCACCATAAACTGTCTGTTTAAAATGAAAACAGAACTCAAAAAAATTACTAGATATCCATTACAAATTCCTTTTTACATTTTACCGACCTAGTGCAACATTTTTAATCTTATTTCCAACCATTTTGACAAATTTTGCCAATGCAAATGACCCGATTGAAACATTAAACTGAACTAAGTGAAAATATTTTAGGGTTCTCTCTCTCTCTCTCTCTCTCCCCTGGAAAACTTTATTTCAGTGTTGGCTTCAGTTCACAGGCTAAAGGATTGAGTTTAGATGCTTACTGTCTTTAAAAAAAAGTTAACGTAGGAGTGAAGGAACTCCGTCTACTCGTAAATTCGCATATTTTGAAATCGATGTCATTTAAAGATATGCTATTTTATCAGCATGCCTTACTTTTCGAATTTAAAATAGAGTTATTCCCTAAATGCATTTCGGCTAATTTTTTTTTTTCTTTCTAAAAATCAATAAAACTATATCCGTTCGTTAGTATACTGCTGAAAAGATAAATAATTTGACAATTTCTTTTAAGCTTAGAGTATAATCCGAAAATAATAATAACAAACCATTTTATTTTCACATAAAGAAAATTCACTTGATTTTTTCCATTGATACATGGTGTGTGTAGTGTGGTAATATAAAGATAAAGAATTTTATTTTTTGCTTCATGTAATAAGTGATGTTTTGAGCATTATTGGAGTATTTGTGTCAAAAATTAAATTTTAGCATTTCGCCTATGAATGGTTAAAAACTCTTTTCATTTTCTTACAAAATTTCCTTTTTCTCTTAATTTATATGTGTACGATATAGAGAAAGCAATCATATTCATTTTCTTCTTAGTATATTTGTAGTAATAATTACTTCACGAATCCTTTGGATATTATTGCTATTGTTGCATATTGCGCTTTGGTTGATATTTATGATATATTATTATATAGGCACCTCCAAGGACTCGGGACTCGTCCAATTATATAGGCACCTCCAAGAACTCGGGACTCGTCCAGGGAAGACGCTGGAAGGTATAATTCCTTCGTACGTATCATAGCTCTCCTTAAAACATTCACTGCAACAAACGCTCTCGAAGTCCTCACTGGCAACTTATTTCATTCTCTTATTACACGTCCTGAGAAGAATGTGGATCCTTCTTCCTTACCACACCTTTACACAGCTTGCAGGGATGAGTTCCTTCATCCGTGAGTCTTTTCATGCACACACTTACAGGAGATGAAATAAAAAAAAATACTAGAAGACATCTTTTTCTAGTACGCAGTTGTTTGTAGTTATGACGATCAGTCATTTAAATATTTAGACAACTCTCTTTCATGCAACACGTTATAACATAGTGTAGAGTTGTGCACTGTATCATAATGTTCTCTTAAAGTAATCAAATCAGAGGAATAGTCGTTGGTCGATATTGTTAACGAAGACAAATTTGCAGTTTACTCCAGGAATTACTCTTATTACAAATGTACTGATAACGCAAGCAAAAGATAAAGCATGATTCATATCGGATCGGTGTTATTCTCTACATCGCCGACCTTTTAACACACATTTCTACAACAGTATATAACTAGGTATGTATTGCAGAATATACAAACGGTGTATTCCTAAATTAATACATTTGGAATATTTAGTTTTTTAATTTGTATTTTAATAGGACAAGGCTGAAAACGAAATAAAATATCTAGTACTCAACTAACAAAGTTTTGTTAGACAGAAAAAAATGCATTAATTTTAATGAGATTATTAATATGTACTTTTCCAAACAACACTTTTTTTTCACTTATAGTATTTAATAGAATTTAATGACTTCCGCTTTAATTTATTATGAGAAGTTTAAAATTATGCTGGGCTTCTGAACAAACGAAAGAGAACAAAAATCCTAAGTTATTCATCATGGGTTTGTATGTGACATCATTAACAATTCAATAGATGCAAACGAGATGCTATTATCAGATTACCAACCGCACGAGCCATTCACATGCTTAATGAGCTTTACATCTGATTATTATTATTATTAATGACCAAACAATTTTCATAGCAAAATGAAGTCTCTAGTAATTATAATTATTTTGAAAAGAATAATCGCAATTTCCATTATATTTATTTTTTTTTTCCCGAAGGAAATAATATCCCAATTAGTGTCATTATTGTTATTCTGTTAGAAAACCGAACTATGCCTAATGAACTATGCGTGTCATGCTGTGTAAGTTTCAAATGCTCAGAAGCTGTCTATTCTATTTGATGTGAAGAAGATTATCATCTTTGCCCTTCCTTTGGCAGGTTAATCCAGAACAATTTCTCAAGATATGTGAGACTGTTTCCGGTAGCTATATATCATCGATGACAGCAAACATGAAAATACTGACAAAGCTTAAAATCAGACCGACAGAGAAATAAAATAACCAATAGATAGAAAGACAGAAAAATAAGTCATGAATTTGAATTATTTTGATCAATTTCATTCTAACTGATTTCAAAGCAGCACTTACTTATATGTAATTAATCATATGACTGTAGATGGCGCCATCTAGTGTATATTGGCATAAAAATTTTAATGTTAATATATAGTACATGCTAACAAAATTTGTAGACATACTAATTTATTTCAATATTCAAATTTCTCTCTATTGAGTACTTCGTTTCCTTATAAATTTACTACCTCATTTTAATGTTTTGCCCATGTTGCTGATATTAGTTAAACTTGCTGAAATATAATTGGCCCAAATAGATCTCACACAATTGCATAATACTTGTAAAGTCGTAACTAGAAAAGATAATAAGCACTTACTTCACCTTTTTTCAATTTTAGCATAAATAGAATGGAGATTTTCTCTTTTTTTTCGAAAAATAGATTTTTTAGTATTTAAGCTGATATTTATATATAAAACATAAGGTTATTAAAACTGTCGTTTTCCAAATATTTTATTTCATTTTTATATAAAAATTCATATTCTAAAATATGTTAAGGATTGAAGAATAGATCATTTTCTTTCAAATCGTTTTTATTTTGATTTCTCGTGACCTGATTTTCTTTATCCAAGGTTTATCGATTATCTAATTCTTTGCTCAACGTTCTATGGATTCTCATTTCCGTGGAATGAAAATCACATTAACAAATTCGAAACTGCGGTAGCTTGCTGATCAGTCACATATTTAAAATTATCACAAACACTACAGATCTCAGCGAAATAAACATCAATAGTGGAAATAACGTGATTCCTTGGTTTATGAGATCCTGTAGTGCAATCATCAGAAAACCAAGACATATTTATCCTTCTGAAAGAAAGACTTAGGAAACTCACATCCTAGATGTGAGTTTCCTCACATCTAGGATGTGAATAACCTTTTGTGAGCTTCTCCAATTTAAGACGGATGTGGCAATGGTCTTTTTTCATGTCAGAAATAAAGAAATCAATCAATCCATCAGGGAACATCACGCATCAGAGAAACATTATACACTGGTCTGATATTCGTAGATGCTTCCACCGTAGTTCCAATAAAAGCAGGCGGTTTAGTTCATAGGAATGTATTTATTTCGCAAAGGTCCGTTACCCCTCTACACAGATTATATATGTTTCGTCATTTGTCAAAAAATCAAAATACAATGAAGTAATTCTGATTCAGAAAACTATGAAACCTGACATTAGACTTCTTACCGAAGGCTGCTGGATATGCTGACCAACCCAATGGATGGAGCTATTCACTGTGCAGATGCCCCGAGGTGAAGATTCTTGGGATCCCACTGGATTGAATAGCTGAATGAAGCTATATCCCCGTCTCTTCCTTCCTTTCCAGTGTACTGTTTGAATGCGGTAGTGCAACATTACCTTATTAATTACATCTTTCGGGTTCTTTTAAATAAACGTTTAATCTTTAATTCCCAACTGGACTTTACCCTAATTGGAATGGGCAGATGGATAACTACGATTCCAGAATTGTGAGAATGAATTTCTGAAGAAGGAATATTTTTAAACCTTATAATGAATGCGTTGTTGTTTTGCACTGTGCCTCTCCATTATACTATTATGCTTTGCACTTTGAAAGAGCTAAGATGGAAAAAACGTTGTGGTATTTAAAACATATACTATATATTATCCTGATATTTAGAAGGTAATGAAATAATAGTGAAATAGTTAATACCATTAGCTCAAATTTAAGTTATTTGACTGAATTCGCAAGATTGTACACATCATCCATAGCTTAATAGATAGTATCTATATCACTTCGTTTGAAAGACTTGAGTTTGAATTCCTTTCAGAAAATAAAATCCTTTATAAGAGCATCGAATGTGAAGAAAAAGAATGATCGAATCTCATGCGGTGTTGACCTAGATTTTTATCCATGGATACTTGGACTAAGAAAAATCATCATCTTAATTTCCAGTTGAACTGAAAAACAGTTATTAATAACGGCTGAAAATGTTCAACCAAGGTCAGAGTATAATAGAAAAATTACGATTACTAATTTTCATGATTTGTGACCATGGAAATACAAGAGGTGGGCGACTGGGGAATGTTATGATAAACACCTAGAACAGAAATGATATTAAAGCAACTACAAGGAAGAACATACGCGGATATAATAACATAAGCTGCCTTCATAACTCTACTAGCATGTTCTTTTTGTGGTTGTATCATTTGCTTTAATATCATTTTGTTCTAGGTGTTTATCAGAACTTTCTAGACCCCTCACTCTCGTATTAGTAGAAAATGCAAGTACCGAAACAATAGCATTTATGTGAAAGAGAATAGAGTGAATTTTGTGAGAGCCAAGTCATTAATCAACCCAACCAATTCATTCTGTACTAAATTATCTATTTCAGAAAGTCCTTAGAGGCACTTCCCGAATGTAACAAGGGTATTGAGTGGTTAATTGGATTTGTGCTTCCTACAGAATTACTAACTCTCTACAGAAAACTTCATTTATTTATTTATTTTTGGATGCTGATGAAGTAGCATTCGTAATATGTTTATACCAAGACATACTGCAACTTATTTCAATAAGAAAAAAAAATCTTCTCCTGTCCAGAAATGTCCGTATTTTTAAAAGTAAGATGCTGGAGGAAAGATTTCCTGTTTTGGAAGATAAAGAAAAATAAAGAAATTTCGACAGTAAGTTTTCAAGAAATGCCAAATAACTGCGTATTAGCAAGTTCTTCGAACTTATATGTGAGCAGAAGATGAGCTGGAAGCAAATGCAATGTAATTTCACTTCAACCGGTGTTGAAATCTGGATTTTTTCTTGGATTACTAACTCTAGTAGAAAGTGATTACGTAATTACTCTTTTCGAAGGAATCTCCCGTTAAGAAAATGATTCACGTTTGATCTCAGATTTTTCTGAAACTAAAGTTTTCGTCATTTCAATTTCTTTATTTTACAAAGCAAGCCCCCCCCCCCATCTCTCTCTCTCTCTCTCTCTCTCTCTTTCTCTGTATGACTCTGTTTCTTTATATATCATATCACCTTTTTCTATTTTATTTCTCAAATAACATCGTATTTTTATTTCCACGTGTACTATAAGTCAGTGGATGTTTATTACTGAATTTGTCTATCTGACGGAATAACAATATTTGTGTCGTTCGAAGTTCTTCTGAAGTTCTTTGTCATTTTGTTAGCTCTGCCTTGTAAGACGTTCGATATCTTAAGTTAAAAAGATATAAACAAAAAGAAAGAGTGATGAGAAGAACAAAGTTTATGAGCTCCTTTCATGAGGGAAAATGGCCCTCAACAACTTAAATTATACCTTGCCATCGCTAAAGCCTCGTTTTTTTTCCACCAGTGTCAGTACTTGAACACTTTTTGATGATATAGCATAATGAGCACTTTTCACTTTCGTAAAAAAATAAGTCACAAGGCAACGATACATCTTTTAATTTCATAGGCGGTTAACTTGCAATATGTATTGAGTAAATCAATCATAATAACATTTCTTCCTATTACATTCAAGGAATTATAGGTGGCTATGGCGTTTTTACCGCAAACTAAATTAAACTTTGGTTATTTAATAGCGAATGTTATTATATAAGCAGAAAAATGAATGAGAAAGATACTGAAAACTAATTTGAAAATGACTGATTTTTATGCAACCCACAACTGTTGCACATCAACAGTCGTTCACCTACACTTCATAAGTAGTAGTAATTGTGAATGGTTTGCCATCCCTCAATTGGGTAGTTACATACCTGATGATGACACGATATAGATGTAGAAAACGTTTGTATAGAAAGAATAAAAGAAGTACAGTATTTTATAATAAGTCTTTATTTAAAAAAAAAACATAAATATAACCATCCTGTTTAAATAAGCTTAGTTATCTCTTATAAAGAGTTCTGTAATGGTCTGTAATAGCCTTGTACCCAAACATTACTGTCGTATTTCTTACAGACGAGATTTGGAACAGCCAAGCATCTGGAGAAAGTGACGTTGGGCAATCTTTGTCTTTCAATTTTTAATTTAAAAAGAAAATTAAAAATCCAGGCATTTTTGCTACGCCTTGCTGATATCTGAATTCCTTTCTTGACGCGAACTGCTAACTACGACAGAAATTCATTTCATCCAGTTGTTCAGCTTTGCAAATGGAAAAGATATATGCGTATCAGATAAAAGTGTATCAGATATATATGGAGGTTGAACGATTTGAATTAGAAAGCTGCTACGAAACACCAGGTTAAATGTGTGAAACCGAAGAGTGTTTCTCGATGAGGAAGCTTTATATAGTCTCACGAAAGTAAAAATAAATAAATAAATAAAAATAACGAATTGTCTAACATTTTTCTGCATCTGGAAAACTTTTCTTATAGTTTTTCCTTATACAGAAATGTTTGGTTTTATTACAACTCTTTTACAGTAGATAAAGATTAGCTTAAAAAGTATCAAATGAAATCGAATAAACTTCTTAGTACGCCTTGTTAAGAATACGCAATACTCGTTGAGATTATGGCTGAGTCGAAAGATGATTAGGTCAGGATCTGATAACCGTACGTTATTTGGTCAATTTTTTCGGTTTCATTGGAGTAAAACCCTGTACTTGCCAACATATTTCCTATCGTCTGTTTTACATAATAGCTGTTCTTCGCATCCGATATCGGATTTGAAAAAAACAATTTTAAGAGCCAATTGGAACAGATCGCTTTGTCCTCCTCCAGTGCTCTAAGAAATCCATCCTTGGTTATTATTGAGGACAGTTGTGCGGAAGTAATTGAAATTTTGACAAGACACTCACTTTAGTATTAAGAATTCATTCAAAAAGAATGAGAAGATTATTATTTATCATCATTATTATTTTTATGTGGAAATTCGAGAAAGAAAAGAGAGACAATAATAAAACAATAATGGGATAAAGCTATTCATTATTCGCCAAATGCTCTGAATGATGTATTTTGTATATGAAATCTATTTTTCTGTTAAACTTTGCATATTGATTTAAAGTAACTGCAGAACTAACATTGATGCAACAGAAAGTCCCCGTAAAAATCAGCCATCAACTGCTATTGAATAAATCCAATCGCTAATATTAAATCTATTAGCGATTTACAAGTTTACGAAACATTCACTATTAAGCGAGTTTTTAAATAGTGAATTTATACTGATACCTTTATACTAATTTCTCTACTAATTAGGTCATTAGTAGAGGACGTTAGTGCTATAGAATTTGTTCTTATTTATAAAATCTTTACTAAGTTAACCAAGTCATGTAATGATTTTCTCTCAGTGACCATACATACATATTCCTCGTCAGGACGTGTGCAATAGCTCATTTCATTAATTGCATAGCATAACTATCATTACTAGTAGCGCTAATATTTTCCCAATATAAATTTGAAAACGTTGCAACAATCTACGTTGCAATTTAGATTCAACTAAATATTTCACCTGTGTGCATTTGTTTTAGAAATGCACTACGCAATCAAACGACAGAATGAGCAAAAAATAAAACTATATGTAAAAATGCTCATTCAGTCATCAAGTCATTATTACAACACTGGAGAAATGTACAAATTGCATATTGTTTCATTTACCTTATTATCTGCTTACTTATAATACTATTATCTCATTCATTGTGAAATACTGGATAAAAATTTCATTTATATTGTCTGATGAATTATATTTGGCAGTCGATTTCTTTGCACCTCTTTATTATTTATGATTTTTATATTTCTATTTACTATGTTCCTAAGTGAGCAATAAATTTCGATGATACCATTAAGAAAAACAAATTGCTTTAGTTGGTATGTTACTCGAGAACTTATTAAGTATTTTAAAATGTCTTAATTGCTGAGAAGATAAATGTTATTTCTATGCATAGTTATTAAACTATCGTGGATATCTTTACAAAAATGTTTTTAGACAACAAAGAAGTAACAGCATCTAACATACGACGAAGTTTACAAAGCGATTTATAACCAATCGAAAACCCAAGACTGAAAGGTAAATCCACTTCAGATACGATATTGCTTTCTCGTTCGCTCTACATAGTTTATCAATTTGCGCCGCAGCAGGGATCGCACTGTAATTACAAGCAAGAGCAAGACTTGTCGGTGCAGCTTGCTTTAATCACGGAAATATATAATCTCCGAGTGTAGCAAGTGTCTACACTCAGCTCTGAGAACAGAGTTTGATTACTCAAGTATACTAAAAGGAATCTGAGAATGCACTAAAAATCCATAAATTTTGATGCTGAAGAACTTATAATTTGAAAAGCTTGTAAAAGTTACGAACACCTCAGTTGAATATTTTTATTATTTCTAGAAACACAGATTGCACCTTGGTGTCATTAATTAGATTATCAGAGACGAGATGATAATTATAGTAAAAGGGAAAGTTTATCTCTTCGGAATGAGTTTGAGTAAAAAAAAATAAGGTAACCCACAATGCTACCTAAAGAGTGTGATGATGACTTATAGTTCGAAAAGGAATATGTAAATGATTATAGTTCACCCCACACTATCAATAGTAGCACAGTTGATCACGCTCGGCTATTTCCCAAATGAATATCTTTAGAGTGTTGAATATTTCTGTTTCTTTTTTCAGAAAGGAACAGCAGAGTGCACCGTGCACATAGAGAACAGAAGATGGATCGAGTAATCATCTCTAAATATTCATGCTGGGGTTTGAAGTACTCAGGATACGTAGGCAACCTTTTAGATGATTGAAAAGAAAACGACTTTCTCTATTTCCATGGATTTGAAAACGCACCGTTTACTCTATCCCACTTTGAAATAATGAATCCCACACGGTTTGGGTTTTCGGAGGTAATGATCCATTACGAAATCATTCTAAGTGGTTAGTAGGAACAGAAATTATCCGAGGATCTCAGTCTTGTGAGGGCAATTTGTTTAAGATCCTTCTCTGGAGATGTGAACATCAGAATGACTCCTCGGGTTCATTTATCGGAATAACCAGAAGCTTCTTAATTCCTTCTACTTCGAAGTATGAAGTGCATTTTAAACATGATATTAAAGTCAATGTGCTGTACATCTCTTTCACTGTAAGTTCAGGTAATGGCTTAATTAAAAAATCCCGTGACATTTATTTCATTCAAGAAAATCAGTTATATCATTTGGCATTAAACTATTATGAATGATATATTTTTTCTTTTTACTTAAATATTGAATTAATAATTGTGGTATCAAATTTACTATACTTTATCAAATTTCATTTTGATAAATAATGCAATGTATGTATGGCTAGTGATTTAGTAGGATAAAAACTCCTTTAATCTCATTCAAACATTATGGAATAGAGTTTCTTCATTACGAAAAGTATAACTGAAAGGATAATTAAAATCATATTCATACTATTTCATTTTTACTTTAATATTCTAGAAGACATATTTTACCACAGTGATTTAAATATTTTATATATGAAAGAAATAAGATTTTTATATGTTATTAAGTATATACCAGTCTAATTCTTAAAACTGTATTAAAGTAAGTATTAAAATGCAAGTATAGTTTTCATTTTTTTATCTATTTGGCCACCAATTATAAAAGTTTATTTGTTGAAAAAATCAATAAACATGTCTATTTTCGATTTTTTTAGCAATTGAATTATTTCACTTATTCGATTTATTGGTTCTTCTTCTTTGCTTATGGTTTCACGTATTCAAAGATCGATTTTTTATTTGAAACAACATAAAAATCCAAATTATGTAAAACATCACAAATAAAATACATTTGTGCCATTAGGTATACCTCAGAGAAGGACAAAGATGCTCCATCCACTCTTCAGGAAATGCTTATGGATTCTTACAAAAAATAAATTACTTAGCAAAATGTTTCAAATGATCTCCTTTAACTGCACTTTGAATGTCATCATCATTAGTTAAAACATGTTGATAAACCATTTAGTTTTCACATGGAAGGTGCTTCAGATTATTCTGGTTATTTATTGGCTTGGTTGGCTAAACAGGAAGGTCGCTTCTCTTTATCTACAAGCAGTAGTTATCTTTACATAACATATGATTTTCAACGTCTAAAATAAGAAGAGAGTATATAAAAATCATGTGCAAACTAAGAAATATTGACACTGGCTCAGTTTTTTGAAAGCCAGAATTTTCTTGAAAAAGCTCTGCTTTTGATTCCTTTAACCCTATCCTCTTCAATTCCCTGATCATAGCTCGGTGAGTTATGGGTTGGGTACGACCTTCGTTAAATGCTTCGGTGTCAATTGCTGCAAACAGGAAGTTCTGTTTGTCCGAACAAGCCTTCTCAGACGACAGCGATCTCGTTTCTGTTCGAAGCAATGTGGGTTATTTTTCCACTGATTAAATACCTAGGATAGCTCATCTTTTGAAAAACAGTCAGCTCGTTGTTTTTAAAACGTGCCTCCAATCACAAATTTGAAAACAACGCCCACAATAAAAGGCACCCCAATAAGTCCTTTATCGAACTCGGAAAGAACCTTTGTGTTTTCCATTGTGATTAACACTACTGACGATTACGGACCCAAGCACCTAGAATACGTGGTGACGCAAGTGACCAAGTATTTTGTATATACGCTGCATAAGTGACGTTTATCTATGTCTGCCTAAAGGTTTCTAATTCAGGTGTAGTACATAATAGTTTTCTACGCTGCGCCTTACGTCGACATTTTCCTGTAACAGAGAGTGTCGCTAAATACAACTACATATACCTACATATATTTCCGTTCGTCCTATTGTCTTAATTTGCTGCTAATAGTGGCAGTACAACGCTTATGAGATGTATTTTGTTGTCCATTGAGAAGACCCACTCCTATCAGTTATTTAAATATCCCATTACACACGTATAGACAGAGGCAACCTTTGAATTTTCACGGCAGATATATAATTACCTTATTTCATTTAAAGAACATAAACTGTAATGATCAGAAGTTTTATTATTTTGCATACCATAAATTGCACAGTGTGGTATCCAAGCATTACCTATATAATTTTGTTGAATTCTTTTTAATAATTGATGTATCAATTATTGTTACCACAACAATCTTTACAGTCTTAATTCAAAATTTTGTAAGTTTCGATATTCTGTGCTTAAATATTATTGATCGGTAACTGTCATTAGACAGATGTACTTTGTGAATAAAAAATACGCGATAATGTCCCAAAATTATCAAAAATATCAAAATTCATGAGGGATTACTATATTCGTGAAAAATCCACACACGCGATGTTGGAAACTTAATACGTGTTTGAGCTGTAGACCAGGTTTTAAAATTTTTTTAAATTTTTAAAACCTGGTTTGAACATCCACCCTATTCCCCAGATTTGACTCCGTCTGACTTCTATCTCTTCTTAAAACTAAAATTCTTCCTCGCTGGTCAGCGTTTTTCTTCGAATCAAGAGGTGATTGCAGCTGTAGAGGGGTATTTTGCAGATCTTACTGAGAACCACTACAGGGGTGGGATAATAAAGCTGGCGCGTCGCTGGAATAAGTGTATTATTCTTAAGGGAGATTATGTTAAAAAACAAAAATAATTTTGAAGTTATAAATTCGTTTTTTCATTGTTAGACCGAGAACTGTTCAGACCACCGTCGTGCTTTGAACTATATGTATTACATAGAGCTTCGACATAGTGAAAACGAATAATTTTACTGATTCTTTGTTCTATGATTGGACTTCATCTAAACTATGGTTTGATTTCTTAATTTGAGATTCTGTAGTGTCTTTGGAACCTTCGTAGCTCAGTCGATTTTGACGATGTTCTTTTAATGGAAAGACCTGGTATCGAATCGCGAAGATGCGAAGAACCTTTATCAGGGCTTTTAGAATGAAGGCGAGTTAGCTGGTCTCGTAGGGATATGGAAGAGACCAACTACTGCATTCCATCCGATCTGGTTTTGAAAGTCTGAATGGTACGATGTGTATCTGCTTTCAAGCTTAAATAGAACAGAACAGAGGTCTTGAAAATGCAGCGATAAGAATAATTATCACATAAATAAACTTTTAAATTTCTGAAATATTCATTTCACCACTTGCACATCCACAATTGTCCTTTGTCAGCCTAGGCGAAACAATACTGTCACTCCATGTGAGGGGGGGGGGGAGAGAGAGAGAGAGAGAGAGAGAGAGAGGTTGTTATTTTATTTCCGCTACAAGACAGAGTTTCAAGTGTCTTTGAACATGAACGTCATTTGTAATATACTGAATATTGCTTCTCTAAAAAAAACAAGTTTTTTCTCATTTTGTATCTTGCGAACATAGATGACTCAAGATATTCCTTGCAATATGGTGAAACGCAAAAAGCACTTTACAATACGAAAATATGGCAAACCTAATCCGCCAAGCATTCTGATATCATATTTCTTTTCGTTTTCTTTCCCCATTTTGGCGTTTGAGTTTAGCTAGAGTAGCATTTCTTTTAACAAGCAGTTTGGTCATCATCAAAATAACAAGCAAGTATGTACGACTACAAATAAACGTGGGCAGTTGTGGAAATGCGAACAGTATTTTAAATAAGAGGATTTAATTGAATATTTTATAGTTGGTCAAGACATTATCTTTATTTGACGTTTACTGAAATTCTATGAGGTTTAAAGATAAAAAAGTTAAAAAAATTTGAAGAGTAATGAAACATTTACGAAATATTCATTAATCACTAAAAATTGCTACTTAAGTAGTCCTGAGATTGAGGTATGAACAAGTGTTCTCGAATAATATTATCTAAGATATTTTTCTTCTTTATCGGACATAAAATAAACTCTACATATCTCTACTTTTTTTTTTATTTACCAGTATGCAAAAGTTGGGAATCTATAATATACTGTAGTACTTTGTACGAAAGGTGTGAATCTCCTACCTTTAGGAACCAAACATGAAGAATACTTTTGATTCTCCATGTTTGGAGAATCAAACCTGATTCCTCATTAGATCAACAAAGACTGGTGTTATTTGATCATATTTATTTTAGTACATGCCCTTTGTAGTTGTATTTATTTCTGAAATGTATTCCTGTATTCAACTGAGCTATGATTTTCTTATATTGTTGCATTTATATAAGTGGCTTACACAAGCGGATTTCTAAGCTACTGGATTTAAGATACGTTTCCATGTAATTTGGACAATCTCTTATCTTTATGAAGGTTGAATATCTCTACGTATTACCAAATAATGCTCCATTGCTCCATATATATATATATATACATATACACTAGAATGATACTATTTTTTATAAATTCAAGAATACTAATCTTGAAAAGTAGCTATGAAAATTCAGATCTTCTGCCTTTTCGTAGCCACTGTTTCCAATTACAATTAACCTGTCCCAATCTCCTCTAAATAAAACTTTTAATCTAGTGGAATGTCCAAACAGCAAATTGTCAGAATATCGTCACATTTTATCCCTCCAAAGTTAATTATTATTATCGAATACTTTCTCCACTTTAAGGCAATCAAGGGATATTTTTGCGTCTATTACTATGTGTATAACATATATTACTATGTAATATATGTTATTTTTATAACTATGTAGTAACATATATTACTTTTCTATTACTATGTGTATAACACACACATAGTAATAGAAAAGTTAGCTAGGTCTAAATCTCTTGGGGAATAAAATCAGTTAGCGAGAGTTAATGATGACTCTTCAACGATAGCTGAAGATATCTTCTGGTAGTAGATATATCTATAAGGAAAAATTCCCTAATAATATCATTAGAAAAATTAATATCTGTGTACATAAAAATACTTAGCACTGAATCTTTTTTCTGAATAAAAAATATATATGTAATACTTTACATATATATTTGTAAATATTTCGTGTATATGATGATGACAATAATAAACTTTCTCAAATTACATTCTCAAAAAATAAAATAAAATAAATAAATTAAAAATAATAATAATTAAAAAATAAATAATAATTATTATTAGTAGTATTATTATTATTAAACTGCATAAGCAGACTTAAATTCAAAAACGAAAATTTTATTAGGGATAAGTTTGTAAAAAATATTTATAAAATTCTTTACTCCTCTTTTCCATTCAAATTAAATACATTATCCTGCTATTTTACCGTTAACAAATACGTGGAAATTAGAAATAAGAACCTGAATCAGATTATCATAAAATAGATAAGTAAAAGAATGTCTTGCAGAAAGCAAATATTTTCTATAATAACAAACCCTCCAAAATAAAAAAAGACGTTTATAGGTTTGATTACAACTGCCACTTAAAGAAAAAAACACAGTTTTTAGCTATTTCTGATTTAATCATTCTTTCTGAAGAAATAAAGGTTTCAGTAGTGAAGTATGAAACAACTAAGCAATTAGGTTTTTTTCCACTACTGAAACTTTTTTTTATTTTATCTATACTGCTGAAAAACAGACACCCGTGCTAACATTATTCCAAACAATAATACTAGTTTATTGTTTTATGTAACCCCCACCCAGGAAAAATTATACGCCTATATTATATTAGTATCATGAGTGACCTAAGGATTTTTTCTATGTTTATTATTTTTTTTCCTAAGCCTTGAACTTAACTACCGGTGATAACTGAAGATGGAGACACGCTCCTTATCGATTTCCAAAAGTCTATTAAGTCTAAAAGGAGTTCCTTCTACTTTCGCTGAGAAATAAAATGTGTTAGACGATTGATTTATTTTTTATTTTATCCTTTATTGAACCGAGGAAAAATTCATTTCCATTAATTTTCTTGTATAATCAATATCAGTTCGTTCGGAAATGAAACTTGGTTCTCTTTTATTTTTGAAAATAAAGTAAAGAAAGAAGTTTTTGAAATAAATGTTGGTCCTCTGAAAAGCCGTTTTCATAAACTCTTGGGAACGGAGATTGTATTGATCGGAACATAGACACCTGTTCTTTTCATCGAATGTCTCTTTCATTCATTCTTTGGAACTTGCTTCCTGAGTGCGTATTAGTGTCAACACAGATACACCAGTTCCTTTTCCTTCACTATAAGACTCACTGCCAAAGAGCCTTATTGATGTTTTCATGTATTACGATACCCTTTGTAGTTGTCGTCATTGAAACGATTCAGTTGCGTTTGCTTTCTATATCATTCTTTCATGTTACTTGCATTTTCCCCTAAGAATACAGCAAACTCCAATACTAAGTAGCTTATATTGTCTATTTTGCGTCGATGCCTTGGATTAAACTTCGTATATAAAAAGAAGCACAGAACATTCACTTTGTTCCTAATATTATTATAGCAGTTCTTAGAATACGTTGCCTTCTCTATAGATATCGCTATCCGGTGAATATTTTGAGCTAAAAGCGTTATAGCTACCGAGCGTGAATAATGAAACCAGAGAGAGAAAGAAAGGTCTTCATACGGTTTTACCGAGGTGTTCACACAATACAATGACGTCAGGTAATATTGATTTTTTTCCCTTCTACTTTAATGCGAGACATCCTTGTTTATTCTCTTTAACAATATGAATAGTGACACGAGTATCAACATCACGGGTGGTTTATACGAACAGTGAAATTAATGAAAAAAGCAGTTTCATATATATTATATTATATATATTATCCCTGACATGAATCTCTCTCTCTCTCTCTCTCTCTCTCTCTCTCTCTCTCTCTCTCTCTCTCGAGTGTAGTGAGGCAGAGCAATGACAAACAGAGGAACCATAATAATTATAGAAGCTTATCAAAGTTCCTATGGCAACGTTTCTCATCCGGGGTACCGTAGAATCCTAGAGATGGCGATTCAGAAAAAATAATAATAAACAACGTATAAATAATATCTATATAAATTTATTAATCTATATTATATAATATATAAATAAATAAACATAAATATATAATAATTTGTATGCAGAAGTTCCATGATAACATGAAAATTATTTCACGGGTTTCTCCAGAATAAAAAGATTAAGAAAGGCTGTCTTAATCCATACTTACAGGTAATTTTTGCGTGCGCGATGCTGCTATCAGATAGTGCCTATGAAAAATCTTTTTTATCTTTTTCCTAACAATTATGCAAATATTTTTGAAATAATGATTTTGTTGACATTTGTAAAATATAATTTTGCTAGCAAATAACTCGACTGAAACCAAAATTAATACAAAATAACGTGGACTACTAAAGATACAAAGTATACTCGTTTTTTTTCTTTTTTGTTTTATAAAACTTCGTTTCAGAGAATAAATAAAAAACTTAAATAGGGAATGATGGCCGGTTAAAACGATTAAAATGTGTTCTGTGCAATCACGGCTCGCAGCTGCCTAGAAATAGATTACACATGGTGTTGACCATCCTCCATGCGCAAATCGACCCATGTTGGCTGTAGCAAATTCGTTCATTCCATGGAGGAGGACTAGCACGGTTACAGTCAGGGGAGTTTGGAAGCCAAGCAATGGGTGAATTCTCTGTCGTGTTCCTCCAACCAGTCATTAGTTCATGAGCCCGATGATGGGGTACGTTGTCCTGTTGAAAGATGACACTGTGGTGGAGGTAGACCTCCTGCAGATATGGATAGAGATGGACGGCTAACAAGATTCCTGCAAATTCACCATTCCGTGGTTGTGAGATGATAACCAACAGACCTAGGGAGGTCCAGGAAAAAGCTCTCACGAACAGAAGATAGGCGTGCCCATATATAGTAACCATACGTGACGTTGATATCACGTGGTACTTCGTTATCACGCCGAATATATAAATAATGAGGGATGTTCCTTCCTGATGGAAAGCTAACTCTGTGTGTGTGTGTGTGTGTGTGTGTGTGTGTGTGTGTGTGTGTGTGTGTGTGTGTGTGTGTGTGTGTGTGTGTGTGTGTGTGTGTGTGTGTGTGTGTGTGTGTGTGTGTGTGTGTGTGTGTGTCGATTGAAAATATATTTGATATAATAAAAAAAATTTCGTTTTTATTCCATTCTTATATATAATAAATATGATAATCACTTTTGTTGTACCACAGCTACAGCAGCGCCTGTGCATAGATTCAATCATTTTCATGCAGGATGGCACGGCTCGTCTACACATTAGTCGATCCGTGGCTAATCACTCTCTGATCAGCCAAAAAAACGCGAAATTACCGTGCCTTTCCCACTGCATGGCCACCTCATTCACCTGGTCTGATCCCCTGTGACTTCTTGCGCTGGGGATTTCAGTAACACAGGATTTATTGGGATCACCGATAAATTGTCAGCGCCAAAAGATAGCATAATGCAGCATGTGCGCAACATCAGTCCCAACCAGCTTCGTTCTGCTGTTGAACACGCTGTGCAAAATATGCAGTTTGTGGCATACTGGGAAGTGAAACACATCCTTACATCGAACGTTTTATTTATGCTTGTGTCACTTTTCATCTAACACACACAGAGACACAGAAAAATTACTACGTCTAAAATTATCACTCTAAAAAGCCTTAAACTGGGATGCGTTGATCACCCTGTATGTATAAACGAAAATGGCGAAAATATGACAATGAAGACATCGTTCAGAAAATAAATTTTTAATCTTCGATGGACGATCTCAGATCTCAGATAAATATAATAAAATATAATTTATTAGTTATTATATTTCCTATGAAGCACCATTATAACTTATGTTAAAATTTATGCTATTTTTAGTGCTATATTTTTCTCAGTTAAAGAAGAGATGCAGATCTTTATGGAACCAAAGTCTCTAACAGATAATTTCTAAATTGAAAATTACGAAACGTTTACGAAATTTTTGTATTCGGGTTCTCAATTAATGAACAGTTGTGAAGTCAAAAAATTATCAGTTAATCTTTCGTTGTTGTATTAAACTTTTATACACCATTACCCCTGATGATGTAAGTCTTACAACGAACGAAACTTGTCGGGTTTTTTACTCTTTTATTTTTTATTGTTTAATAAATATGTGGTCTCAATACCGAAAACTACCTCCAGAATTACGAAACGTTATTCGATATCAAGCATAAGAAACATTTTAAAATATTTTTTATTTCAAGACTTGCTAATATATTATTATTATATGCACACTCATTCCTGCTCTCTCTCTCTCTCTCTCTCTCTCTCTCTCTCTCTCACACACACACACACACACACGCACACACAACGAAACATTGTATTATCATCGAATGAAGTCTAGTGTTTCACAAGTTCTGTCAAGTAAGAAAAATATTTTAAATGAACGTACACAAAGTTACATTCTTCTTTCATTCGAACTACATCAGAAATGTGAAACACACAAATTGCTTAAATTGCGAGCGTTTCCTATAAATATAGAATTAGCATATTTTAATCTATACAGTGTCCTAACACATTTAAGAAAATTCTCTTCAACGACAAGGGAAGGGACGAGATTGTGAAAGATGCAAATATTGTGGCAGATAAAGAACATGAAGTTGGCTCATAATACACTTCGATTTCGTAGACTGAGCAATAAAGCATTTCCAAGTTCACAATTGTCAATACCCTCAACACAGAAGTTCAGAGTACTGACACTCTCAAGATGCAACCAACCAAGCTACAATACTAGCCTACGGAAACGGTCCTTGAAACAGCTGTTTAGCTTCTCATCATACCCAATGGAATTTTCTTTTGGGGATGTGAGTGGCCACATGCAATCTCATAATTGTTTTTCTCATCATGCTGAGAGCTGCATGTCATGCATCATCAAGGAACAGTTTAATAATAACTACGAATACCCATTCTCTATTGCGTTGCGCATTGGATTACATTAGACAACAGGGTGAGAGAATTGCTTAACCGTCCCGTGGAGTCAAGAATCATGCATACACTCCGATCAATGTGTTTTGGTATTGTTTGCTATACTGTTCATTTGAATATGCTCTTCCAACAATAAAGATAGTGGGAAATGATGTGGAGTTACTTCTCGCAGTATGGATGGGAACTGATTTTGACGAACTTCCACGAGACTGTGGTAGTTCTTGAAAAATCTGTTAAGTGTAATTATATTTCTGGTTTATTAATACAAGTCTTGTACGTCTAATGACGATGACTTACAAAACGTGTTGGATTATTGTTGTTAGTTTAATGAAATAAAATTTGTGTTTAAATGAACCTAGTCTCGATCCTGAAAGTAAAATGAACATTATTAAATTCTGTCAATAAAAACATGTGTTTACATCTGAACCAGCTCTGCCTGATGTATTTTGTATGCTAGTCTATATGTATCTTCTGCATATCAGGGATGGTTATCATACTATTGTTGCCCGCAGAAGTGATTATGTTAGAATAGATCTTCCTTGATTTAGTAAACTATCTTCGAAAACATAGTGACAACCTTCATGTAACCAAACACGTATATTTATGCTGTTGTCAAAACTTAACAATAAAAGTGTATGCAAAGGAACCAGAACGCCTTTGAACCGATTTAAATGAATAACATAACAAACAACTTTTTATAATTAGAAACTTAATGGCGAATTCAGCCAGTCGAGTGTAGACAGAATCCGTCAGAATTAATTACGTAACTGGTTATAAGACTGCTTTTTTATCTACATCTCAATTACGAGAGCTGAAACTTCTAATGCATTTTAACACTGTGGAAGTGGTGAGTTAGGTAACCGAATACCCTTCTCTAGAGACCAAAATGGATACTTTTTCAAAGCGTGGATCTTAGATTTCAAGTGAGGGTATCTAGAAGATCACTAAGCACCAGATGCTGAAAATCACATGCACTCTAAACATATTCATCTTTGCATAAAAAAGTTTTAAACGACCGCACGCCTCCGATTAGCAGGTTGGTGGTCTCATACCGCGCGATTCACAGACATCAATATTCTAATGGCATTCGAATGCACAGTTATTGGATGATAAACGTGGCTGTTGCGATATTTTTACATTTTTAACATGGATAAAATGTAATGCTTTCATGTTTCCATGACAACAGTAAGTTATAGTGTAGAGAACCAGATGTGCTAGTCATGAGGGACTTACAGATAAATTCCTCTCCATTAGATGCCGAATTCTCCTTTTGAATTTAAACGGCAGCACAAATATGGCTACATCGCTTTCAACCGAACCGCAGGAAGAAACACTGCAAATAAACATCTACTTTGCAGAACATCATTAAACACGATTGCGAATGTTTTTTTTTAATTAGAAGAAAAAAACACCATCATTTGCTACATTGTCAAAAGGTTGTGCTTTACAAAAAGACATTTTAAACCATTTTATAGGAAAATTGTTTCATATTTGCATGATAAACTTTAATTCAGTTAATCAAAAAATAAATATGTGCAATTATTATTTATTTATTTATTTATATTTACGTCGATAAATATGCACTAAGGTAAGATTCAACATATTCGTCTCGTTTTCAGTATAACATTCGCAATAAATAGTTCCAGTAACTCAGTCGTTTCTAAATATGCAAATCTTCGATAGAAAGTTTTTTCCTTCATGACCATTTCTAAGTGATGCGAGTTCTATCGAACTTAGAAGTCTGTCCTCGGGTTTTTTCATGCCATGGATGCAAATGAAATTCCCACCCAGCAACATAGGCCTTTACAAAATAATCTTCAAGCTTTAATGAAAGTAATTATGAAAGACATTATATGAATGCATATTATATTTTAGATTAGTTTCCTCGTAGTCATAAAAAATCATTAACAAAAATATATAAGCATTTAGCAATATAACAATTTTATCTTAAAATGTAGTTTGAGAAGCGAAAAATTCGTGGATAGTCTAACACAAAGATGTATTCGGCTTTGTTTTTCCGCGATTATTATTATTCACATTTCTTATACTGCAGGTGCTTTACGTTCCCTATACATTTTGTATGTGAGAATATCTTTAAAATCAAGCGTTTCGTACAAATGCATGTAAAATGAATTACATAGCATTGAATAATAAGTGGGCTTCGTAACAGTAATTTTCGGATAACGTGGTCGGTTCAGCCATGCCTAAATATATTTTTATGTGAGTAAATTACTCTGTTTTATTAGACCGACTTGCGTGATTAAAAAAAAAAAAAAAAACAATTTCAGGGAGCGAAAAATCCCGCTTTCTCCTTGTGAGAGTAGTTACACACCTTCCATTGAAAATTCTCAAAAAGGTTTTCTGGGTCATGGACGTGATTCGAATTCAGGTTTTCCCAATTGTTCCAATCTTCGCCCTACTGATACACTGCGTCTCCTCAGGTTATTTCAAATTTGAAGACTATATACAAGCAGAAATCAGGATTATCCATAGACAACCCCTTTATCTCCAATTTTTGCCAACATTTACCTAGAGAACTTTGAGGAGAAAGCTATTTCATCTACTGCCTTAAACCCTAGGGTTTGGTTTCGCTATATAGATGACATTTTCTTGGTCTGGGAGCATGGTCTCGATGCCTCCGGGTCTTTCAAAAGCACCTTAATAGTATTTATCATAATATCAAGTTCACACCTGAATTAGGGGATTATGGCTCTCTCTCCTTCTTAGACATTAAACTTATCCGGTCGACAGAACAACTCAAGTTCTCCATTTATAGGAAACCGACTCATACCTTCATGCTGACTCCCACCATTATCCTCTGCAGACGTTAGGTATCATCTCTACTCTAGGTCACAGAGCCCGGTCTCTTCTTTCGGAGGAACAGGAACTTAAAAATTAACTCAGTCGACTGCAAATTACATTCCTGCTTAATGGCTACTCAAAGAAGACTACAGATAAATTATTGTTTAACCCTCATCAACGACGTAACGAAGATATCACTATTTCTAAAGGCAGTATTTCCATATATTAGTTCTATATCCCGGAAATTAGCTAAAATTCTGAGGAAATATAATATCAAGACGTTCTTGATATTATATTTCCTCAGAATTTTAGCTTAAACTCCTTAAACTCCCTCTTAAACTACGTTTAATCTTAAGTCGTCCTAAAACTAAACACAATAATAATAAATATCCTGATGTTTATAAGATTCTTTGCGCCTGCGGTAAACCGTGCTTCGTACAGACGGAGAAATCAGTCGAACTGCGTTTAGAAGAACATCAACGAGACATCACTACAGAAGAACTGGTGCGAGTGCCTTGTCTAGCCATGTTCTATTTTCAGCTAATTCAAATGAAGAAAATCTTAAACATCAAGTATTCTGGGTTTGACAATATTCACCATTGTTGTGACGAGACAGAAAGAAAAATGATAGAATTTAAGGAAATTCTCAACCCCATCCACATTGACAACAAACTAAGCTACAGCCTACCGGACTCTCATCTATTCAATATTAGCGTGCTCGAGATTTCATAGGCATGCATGTGCACAAAAATACAACCAGCATTTGTTCTTCTTTTTCAAACTATAAGCTGTAATCTTGATATGTTTGCTTGTTATGTCTCTTAGTTTTGTTTTATTTTTTAAATACCGGTTCCTTTTCAGCTTTGGTGGTATTTACTGGTTGTTTTCCTGAAGAAGTTTGTTTAGTTTTAGACGAAACTAGTCGTGCAAATAAAGTTTTTTAGTTTAACCTCGGTTCATGTCATTCAATATTATAGAATATGCTATTAAACCAAGTACATCTTCAAATGAACAAGTATATATATAAAGAACAATGTTATTTCTCATTTACGTTTCAACGAAAAAGATTAAAAGATACTATTAAAGAAGATGAAGTCTTGGTCGCAACAGATACTACAGCTAATGCGTGAAGAAGAAGAAGAAGAAGTAGAAGACTTTTCTGTTTCATGCTGCTATATAAACAGTAGCCTGCAGCAGTGCCATCTTCATTTTTCCCACTGAATAAATGCATAATTTACTATATTTAGTTTCGTTATTATCTTGATAGCTTGAAATAAAAAGGCGTAGATGTTGGACTGTGCTGAGATTGGACAAAGAGAGATTACAAGGGTAGCTTTTACGGGAGATCCCAGACGTAAGAAGGAAATTTCAAATACTAAATAAATGAGGTAACTTGGCATTGATGCTAGTGTGACTCGTTATTCAATATATATTAGTATTCTAAATTGATGACAAATTCATTTTTTTAATTAACATTATATAGTATTAATGATCCGTATCAGGTTTAGCACTAAATTTATTGTTATTTATTTGCGGGCATGCTTTGTATATAGAATTTCATCAGGGATCTTTTTACATAGGCCAATAAATATAGATGTAATCCAAAACGATTTAAGCTTATTTTTCCTCATACAAAATAATGAATGTTATCTCTCTGTGTTTTATTACAAGCCAAACTGCATGGTTTGGTGTCATGTTAATGACAAACAAAGGATAAAATAGGCAAAATTTGTGTATCTATTTCAAATACGTTTTTTTTTTTTTTTTTAATAAGGGTAATTTTCGGCATTCTGAGTGTAAGCATTCCTTCTTCATTAAAACTTTTAAGAAATGTTTGGATTTACGCATTTTGTTTCGTCTTTTAATTTCCATTATTATTAATTTTGATGACTTCTCAAAGCGTTTTCTTCATTTAATTTTTAAAAAAATGCAAATCTGTTTGCAACGTTTTGATATATATATAAGTTCTGATTGGATATAAGTTTTAGATCGCTGTGTGGTTTTGGCGATGGTTAGTTTTTTAAATATCGTATTATAGTTGTGATTGGTAGTTATCTGTAGTTGATCGGTGTAGTTATAATTCTGTATTTATTTTATTATTATTATTATTTGTGGTTCTTGTGGATTCGTTGAGCGTGAGAGAAATGGCGGTGAAACTTAAGATGACGAGAAAGACGAATGCAAGTGGCATGGATATTTCGAAAATGGTGAGATGACATTAATGAGGTATGTATGCTCGTGGAGAGATAGATATTTTTTTATGGCAAAAATAAGTGAAATGAGAGAATTTCTGTGTGTAAGAAGTGCAGCATACTTATGGATTATGATATACCGCTAAATGCAAGCGATAGCGGGAAAAAGATCGTGGATGTAGCTACGGGAGTAAGCGGAGATGACGGTACGGCTGAGTGCTTGAACGTTAACGGTACAATATCATGAGTAGATGACGCCGTGTTAGTGGCGGTAAGCGGTATAAGAGCCGGCGACTAGTTAGCTGGTGAGCGTTAAAGCAGCCGGACCTGCAAGGAAGCGAAAATGCGATTTGGGCGAATGACACTGAAAAACTAATTTAATATATAAAAGAGGAGTTGGCGAAGATGACGCAAGAAATTAAACGAATGAGGAATTGACTGAGGAGAATTATGGATTTGCATGGGAATGTGCAGAAGAATGGGACGAAGATTTAAGAAATATGGCATGATTTGAGAGTGGCAATGTACGGAGATTCTATGATAAGAGGTGTGGTGAATGAAAAGGTGAACAAGGACTGTTATCCAGGAGGTAGAATGAGCAGGTTGGTGAATCATTCGATAAGAGGAGTACACGAGCATAAGAGTCGATAGTGGTAGGTCGCACGAATGATCTGACTGGCAGCAAGAAGAGTGTAAGGAGGGATGTCTTGAGGCTGCTAAAGAGAGTGAAATATAACATTGCGGTAGATAAGGTAGTCAATGTGTTGCCTAGGTATGATAATGATGAGTTGAGAAGGCGAACGAAGATGGAATGGTATGCTAGCAGAGTTGTGTGAGGAGAAAGGAGTTCATTTTGTGAATGAGTGGGATCAGTTTGAGAGGTGGATAGAGTTGTATAAAAGAGATGGGCTATATTTGAATGGATTTGGTGTGAGTCAGTTGGAGAAAATGGTGTTGCAAGAGAGAGAGAGAGAGAGAGAGACTGAAGTGAATGTAAGATCTATGGAAGCAAGCGGTGTTGTGGAAGAACAGGAGAGTAAGTTAGGCAAGTTTGTGAATAGAGAGAATAAGAGGGAATGAACACAAAGTGGACAGGGGAACACTGCAGGAAAATGTAGACGGTGGTTTCAAGGGTAGATGTGTGAGTGCGCAAGAAAGGATTAAGACAGTCCTGAATGCGGTGGTAATATTTAGGTCTAGGAAGGATGTAGTATGAGTCATGATAGACAGGAATGGACAGGGGAAAGTGTAGAGGAGCATGTCTAGGAAGTGGGACATGCTGCTTAGTGGGAGTAGTGGGACTTGTTATAGAAACACAAATCACCTAGTGTGTATGTTTACGAAAGAAGTGTTTCAAACAAGGGGAATGAAATTTTAGTGTTGATAGAGTTCATTCACCCAAACATTGTTGGTATAATTGAGACATTGATGAAAGAGGATGACATTCTGACAAGAATGGAAATAGAGGTGTATATAGGCTTTCGCGAAGCAGAAATCATAACTTGAGGAGTGTTATTAATTATCCTTACACTCTTCTTGCAAAGGAGTTGCCATGTAGGTGGAGATGCCATGAGCAAATACTGACAGTGGTTTGGAAGCAGTATGGTGTGAACTGGAGGTGGACAGAATGAAATGTTTAGTATGATTTATCAGGATTGGCGTGGTAATGTAGAAGGGAAGTGAGAAGGAAATGTTTAAAAAAAATCGTCTGGATAAAACGAAAAGGGGTGATCATTATGGGTTGTTTCAATTATAGTAATATAGATTGCAATGAAGAGACAGCATCAGGAACCAAAGAGAATGGATTTCTTCAGCTTTAATGGATAATTACCTTACGCAGTACCTAACAGAAGTCACATGTTGATCGAGGGTCTTGGATTTGATTATATTTTCAGAAGATATTATTGTAATTGAAGTGTTACATCATCTTCCACTTGGGGAAAGTGACCATGAAGTGATCATTGGGTGGTCGCCAGCCAGATCAGGACTTTTGTGAGAAAGAGTTATATTCGGAATTATAAAGCGGGTGATTTTGGCAAATTTAGGCGGTGTCTTGCAGCGAAAACATGTAATGGGGAATTGCATGGAAAGGAAACCTTTGGAGGTATTTTTGGGCCATGCCATGCTGCTTGGTCTCTACTCAGAAGTTATCTGGCAGAGTGTATTCCGATGGTCAGGAGATTAAATAAGGTAGGTTTAAAATGGATTACTGAAGAGGTGAAGCTTGCGATCTGGATGAAAAAGGTATTAAGGAGGTTGCACAAGATGAGTGGATATAATCAGTTACATGAGGAGTACAAACAGGCAAGGAAAGTGCTTCACTTAATAAGGATGGCGAAAGTGCAGTATGAGCAGCAGTTAGCCAATGACGTTAAAAGAAATCGTATGGAATTTTTTCGATAAGTGGTTAGTAGAAGGAATCATGGTTATGTTAGAATGATGCTAGTCAGTGATAATGAGAGAATGATGTTGGTCAGTGATAATGGGAGAATGATAAATGCTAAGGAGGAAGTAGTAGAGGTATTAAACGAGCAGGTCATTAATGTATTCCATCCTTCTGAGTGTAACATAATGCATAGCTTGAGAGCAGTGGGAATGGGAGAGGTACCATTGATGGTGAGTGAACAGGAGTTACATAAGGAATTGAGTAAACTTGATGTCAACAAGGCCATCGAACTGAATAGTATATCACCGCGTGTCTTGACGGAATGTTCCAGGGAGTTAACAACACCTTTAACATTAACCCAAGTCCCAAAGAAATGGAAAAGATGGCAAAATTGTTCCGCGTCATAAAGGAGGTGATATGACTAGGGCTTCAAATTATAGGCCAATCTGCTTGTCTGGAATTGTGGTAAAAGTGTTGGAGAAACTAGTGGATACAAGGATTCAAAACTGGGTGGATAGCAGTAGAATTCTCTTTAATGGACAACATGGATTTGCTAAAGGAAGATATTTAGATTTTGCAAATGCATCTAATAGATTATCACATGAAAAACCAGTAAAGAGTTAAATTGAAACATATGGAGTTGTATACTAGATTAGTGTGTTGGATTGGAGACTGGCTGTCTGATAGGTATCAGCAAGTTGTATATGAGGGAGAATGATATCCCAAAAAAGGAAAGTCACTAGTTTCACAGGGATCTTTTTTAGGGCCATGCGATTGCTGTTTACTTTGTATGTAACTGACATTGAAAAGGACTTAAGTGATGATATGCAGTTATTTGCAGATGATACAAAGTTGTGGAGAGTTATGAGAAGTAGAATAGGTGTTGTAGCTTTGCAAGAGGACCTAAACACTGTTTGAATGGGAAAGTGTGTGGGTATATCAGTTTAATGTTACAAAGTGTAAGGTTTTAAAATTTAGGAAGCAAATATGGGATGCAGAGTATATGATTGGCGGGGATATTTTGGAGGAGGTGAAGGAGATGAACGATTTGGGGATTGTGCTGGATAGAGACTTGAAATTTCTTGGACACTTTGATAAAGATGTGAAGACGATACAGCGGATTATGGGAATAACATGGAGAACACTCACATGTAGAAGTAAGGATGTTTTGATTCCATTGTGAGAGACTTTGATCAGGCCGCATATGGATTACTGTGCATAGATTTGGTCGTCAGGTTTTCAAAAGGATGACGAGATGTTGGAAAGGGTATAGTGACGATTGACAAAGTGGATTTCTGGTCTCTGGAATGTGGTATATGAGGAGAGATTGAGGAATGGAAATCACGAAGCCTCGTGTATAGAAGGAAGAGATATGATTGAGACGTATAAATTGATAAGAGGTAATTACCAAATTAACATAGATTAGATTTTTCATAGAATATCTAGACACAGGGGACGAGTGACAGGTTATCTCTGGAAACAATATAAGGTGGGTGCGAGCAAGGGGTTGAAGAGTACATTTGTTTACATGGAGAATTGTAGGTGATTTGAAAGTATTGCCTGAGAGTGTGATGATTGCAGGGACAGTGATTTGTGCAGTGAGGATTGCATTTGAGGTCCCACTCTAGAGTGGGACCTCAAATGATGAGTCTCTTGACTCCATGGAGGTCTGCTAATAATAATAATAATAATAATAATAATAATAATTGCAGTCAGGCTCAGTGGAAGACTGGATGATATCTGGGCGCACTTTTCATTTCATGAAAGATAAGGATAAGAATGCGGACCCGAGTAACTATCGTCCAACAACATGCCTACCAACTATGCTTAAGCTGTTCACTGCAATCATAGCAAATTCCACATACCCCTACTTATCAGATAATCAGATTTATCCGATTGAACAAAACGGCAATTTTCAAAAATCTAGAGGAACAAAAGACCAGATCCTTATTAATAAAATGATTCTCATAAGCTCAAAGAGACGAAAAACTTATACATGGCATGGATAGACTACAAGAAAGCATTCGATTATCACCCACACTCCTGGATCCTAAAATCACTAAAGCTATTTGGAATTATAAAAAAACATATGTTCGTTTCTGGCTTCTGCTATGAAATCATGGAAAACAATATTAATAGTGAATAATGAACGATTTGGAGATATCTACATTTAACGTAGAATTTTCCAAGGTGAATTCCTTGTCACCATTGCTCTTCAACATTACTTTGATACCTTTGTCTATGTTTCTGAAGAAAACAAAACTTTGTTATGAAATTCCTAAATGTAATACTAAAATTTCCCATCTGTTGTATATGCATGACTTGAAGTTATATGGAAAACCGACCCAGCAAATAGATTCTTTATTGAACACAGTTCGTATTTTCAGTCAGGGTATCAAAATGCAATTTGGTTTAGATAAATGCGCAATTTTATCTATTAAACTAGGAAAAATGAATGACACTAGCAGTTTTAATTTTGATTAAGAGAAATATATAAAAGCAATTTCAGCTGACGAACACTATAATTACTTAGGAATATTAGAAGCCAATGATATTCTCCACTCGAAAGTTAAACAACAGGCATGATCAGAATACATCAAAAGAGTTAGAAATATTCTGAAAACAAACTTACATGGATTAAACACAATTATAGCAATGAGTTCTTGGGCTATGCCAGTGATATTCGATACACAGCTGGCATGATAAATTGGACAAAAGAACACCTGGACAAACTAGACCACAAAACTAGAACACTAATGACTATGCATCATGCATTACATCCACGAAGTGATGTTGACCGGTTGTACCTACGGAGAATAGGTGGATGGGGTCTTCTGCAAGTGAGACAGAGACTCTTCTGCAAGTGAGATAGAGACTGTGGAAGAAGAAGAAATTGGTTTAAGAAAGTCTATCGACAATAGCTCTGAGACAATGTTTCAAGCAATTACACAAGAGGGCCTTCTAAAACCAACAGGAAATAAATCCGATTACAAAAAGGAACAACAAAATATCCGATATGTGCGCTGGAAAAATAAACCCTTGCATGGCCATTGTCTTCGAGATGCTGAGGACAAAATTTATGTGAACAAGACATGGCAATGGCGATAATACGGATGCATTAAAAAATAACAGAAGGATATATTCTAGCAGCTCAGGAACAGGCATTACAAACTAATGCAATCAAAGCAAAAATTTTGAACATCAATAATAACAGCAAATGAAGATTATGCGATCAGAAAGATAAGACTGTAGAACATCTAATCAGCACCTGCAGCAAAGTAGCTCAAACTGACTATAAATACCGCCATGATCAAATAGCCAAAATAGTTCATTGGCATGTTGCAAAAAATATGGCTTTCCTACCTCTGATAACTGGTGGCAGCATAAAATAGAGACTGTATTGGAAAACGAAAAAGAAAAAAATTCTCTGGGACTTTAGAATATAATCTGATCGGCATTTGGAACACAATAGCCCTGACATCACAATTATCGAACATCGACAGGTTTAAATTATCGATATTCCAGTACCCAGTGATAACAACATCAACAACAAAGAATTGGAAAAAATTACTAAATATCGAGATCTGGCAATCGAAGTTGGCCGACTGTGGCTTATACACACCAGTCATCCCAATAGTTATCTGTGTAAATAGTTGCTGTCCAACTATTACAGCAATTAAAAATCGATGAATTGACCCCATATGACCTATAAAAAACATCATTACTTGGAACAGTCCATATTTTACGACGCTACCTGACGGACTATTCTTAGATTCTTGGGTAGAATCTGAATTGTTCTGAATCACCAGTCAAATTTTTATTTATATGATATCTTGTTTTGACTGTGTATCATTTATGCGAAAAAAAAAATAATAATAATAATAAAAATAATAATAATAATTAATAATAATAATAATAAAAATAGTAAAAAATAAAGGAATAGATAATTCATCAGTTATTAACATATTTATCCATTATATTCTTTCATTTTCTTAAGTTCTCTTATTTAATATTTTTTCCTGTTTGTGATATGCGTTGCTCTCTAAAGCACAGGGAAAGAAGCAGATGCCGCCATTACACTCTTTCTCGAGTATCTGATGGCACTGAAGATAGTTTCAAATTACACAAGAATAAAAAGACTGTATAAAGATTCTTATAATTACGGTTTGTTCTTTAGATTCTGGTGATTAACATCCTTCAAAGGAAATTCCATGCCAAAGTACGCACTTATTTGATTGTTCCTGTTCCTCAGACCACTAGAACCTCTCTTGTTACTCAGCTTGCGATATCTCTAAAAGCTCACTTGATCTTTTGTTTTATTCTGCCAATTTTGTTTACTATGTTGCTTTCCCAGATCCTCTCTACCAGAGTAGGGAATGAAGGTATTTCTGGAGAACTTGATACGGAGAGTGCTTTACTTTTCTGAAACTAGTGAAGAGTTTTTTCGGTTTCGAAACACACTAGTAGAGAATAAAACTGAACGTACAGGCTCATTTTCTTGGCAGAGATTCCAATCACAAAGCGGCTGCGGGAGTTTCAGTTATTTCGTATTACTGAGATATTTCAAAACTTCTAAATAATTGGTAGTCGCACTTTTTCACTGCAAGTGGATACATTCATATTATCTTTATGCGGATAACAATCAGCATTCATATTTTAAAATTTTGGACCGAAGACCTCATCATCACAAATTGCAACATTGCCTGTTCTAAGTTAAAACAGACACTAATACTAATGTAGCTGTTTTAAAATAGTATCCAATCCATACAAATTATCTAGCCGATTATTTTTTATTTCATTTTCAAAAGTATTTCGTCAATGTTCTGCAGCGCAACTTTTCTTGAAATGAACTCATGTCACTCAGAGATTCCAATGTTCACAATTCCAGTTAATTTTCCTCTACAAACTGCAAAGATCAAGCAGATATATGCACACTGTTTCCACAACTCCGAGAATACCAGACATCCCAATCCAAATTACTGGACAAATTCTCCTTTATAACCACCAATACTCAAATCCTCCACTACTCTGAAGGCTCTCAATTAACATACAACTCCTAATACGGATTATGTCACTGATGGTGACCATGGAAACGCCTTACTTATTTAACACCTCCAGATATATAAATTGGAAACTTTTATCAACTCTCAAGCAATCGATTTGTTCAGCTTCATGATCAGCCAGCTTTCTGACCAGACACACACACACACACACACACACACACACCATAGGATGTGTGTATGTTCCTGCTGTTCCTTATCTTCCTTATTATGCAACTAATGGTGAATCTTAATCCAATACACAGGTTTGGTAACGGTAGCACATTTCACTTCTCCTCCTTCTCATCCTCCTCTTCGTTTAGTAGCATTTGCAATGAAAAATCACCTCAACTTTCAGAACCTTCACCTCTACTAAATTCCGATCTCTAAGACATCCGTCAGTGAAGTATGACTCGAAGTAATGATTTCTCTAGTGAGAAATTACGCACTTCTGTGCATAATTTCTCACTAGAGAAATCATTACTTCCAGTCATGCGTTTGAAAACACTGAAATCTCTATTCAAAAGGAGATATAAATTCCTACAATTACTTTAATCTAAAGGCATGAAGTACTATTCCATCCCTTCTACTACTGCTGCCCTCTGGAATAGTCTCCCATCTGACGTGTTCGCCAAGGAACAAAATCCTTAGCTCTTCAAAAGAAATGAGAGCAAGCTGGTTGCCCACAGTACTAGCGTCTTATAGGCTCGTCAATATGGCCGGGATCTTCATTAAAAATTATACCAAATAGAGAACAGAACCATTGAGGAACTATTAAGGCTTATGTTAATCAAACGTGCGTCCTAACTAAGATCAACCCCTAAAGACCTCCATAATATTCGTTATTGTTTGGGACTGTAGACTGATAGTTCAACAATGTAAACTTCATGCATTAAATAAATATTTCAATCAAAATTATATTATTCTGGTTTGCTGTGTTGTTTCCAGCCGCAATCACAAATCTCTCAGTAACTGTGACCACACATACATTACATGAACTTGAATATAAACGGAGCAGAAGTCACAAGAACAGCCTACTGTTCACTAGAATAATAGATATTTTATCTATTACGTCATAAACGATGACCAGTTTCTAAACAATCTGCTTAATGATTCCGTAACAGATTGGAATACAGTAAACAAAATTCAGGGGCTAGTCCTCTTAGCTATTGATAGCTTGAATGACTAGGTTGGGAGGAACTTAAGATGTAGCAAAATGCTTGTGAAATTTGAAATTTATCGTCCCCCAGAACAGGCAAACCGATCACGTAAGCGCAAATGGTTTTACAGTCATGAATACGTCCCAGTCATTTTCCCTTACCGAGCCCGGATAAAATTGCGAGGGTTTGGGAAAGCAATGGTGAACTAACGAACTAACCTGTACAAATCTCACCAGGAACACTTTGTGGGCGATGTCTACAAAGTCACCGACGGTCGGAAAAGCAACCTACGGTCGTTTCCGACTGAAAGGGAAAATCAGATCAGAAACTTTCTTTCTGGCATTCTACAATAATAGAAAAATAAAATTATGAAAATAATAAAATAATATTGAAAAAAAAAATAAAATACTGACTTGTGTGAATTTAAAACTAAATAAACGAACATCTCACCATATAGAGCGAAGAAAACAAAAGCATTTATTTTGCGATTTGCAATGAATGGGAATAAAGGAATATCATCACATTATAAATAATATGATTCCACTGACATATTTTTTGAACCAAGAAATTCAGTTTTCTTGAATCATAAGAGAAAGTTATCCAAACATTTCTGATAAATTCTTTGCTCGGTTACAAATAAAATTATTTTTGATGGACGAATAGGTAAACTGTAAACAGATATTTGAAGATTTGTTTCAACCCCGACTTACTTAAGTGTTACGTTCTGCAAACTTAATGGAATCCAGTTTTACGTAAGTCGGATTTATCTCTCCACTAGTTAATCACATAACATTGCTTATATGTTTACGAGTACAGCCTGGGATAGGCATAAACATGTTTGAAAGATTGCTTCTGTTAGTTGTTTAATCAGAGTATTCATTCGTAATCTGTATTTCAATATATCATTATTAATGAAAAGTAATATAATACGGTATAAGTAATAAGAATAAAAACTGTGTTTTAAAAATGTTTAATTTAGCCATTTGACCCTCCTTATAAAATTTCCAACACATGACTAAACAATCGTTTATTTCTTCTCTTCAAAAATCTCTTGAGTACAGGCTAAAGCATCATCTATTTTTTCTTTTAACTTTTAAGAACAATGGCGCGTTACGATCTATCATCAATCGTGCCCTTCCTTCAGAAATCTAACCGAACGCGTTCGTCATCCCTTTCTTCATGAAAAATTTCGGTTCCTCTTATGGTTGCGAATCCTGGACATGCTCATCTTCAGGAACTTTGCTGCTTTTAAATGCCATGATTTCTTCTTCGGAAACTTTTACTTGTTCAAATATTTCGTCCTTGCTGAAACCATGCACAAACTGAGGATGATTTGTTTTTGAAATATACGTTTTTGTGCAACTTCTTCCCATAATTGTAGAATATTGCATTCAGCTTCATAAATGTTAGAATACTTTAAAATACGTGAACTCTTAATAAGGGTTTTGATTGTTGAATCCGAACCAACTAAAAAATTAATATACGTAGCGTGCAAACACCAAAATATGTGGTACTAAAACACTAGAAGCATAGCACATCAGTGTTGAAAGCAAAACTGAGAAAAACGTCCGCATGCTTAACATCTGCCTTCTAGAAGATCAACGTTAGATCACGTACGAATAACGTAGGCATGTTAGTAAAACTTTTATAATTCAGAATTTTTAGTTCTTTCAGAATAATTTAAATCCGCTTGTGATCAATACATAGAAGAATTCCAAGGCAGATTGCAAGCTTGAATTTCAGTTATGTATAATATTGAAAACATTTTGTGTGAACCACACCATATATGAAAAGAGTACTGTAAGATTTTGTTGGATTTGATATTCTTAAAGCGTTAGGAGTTATGAAGGAGGAAAGTAATTTCAGTTCTGCTCTATAATATAATATATGTCAGTTCTGCTCCATTGTAACAAGTGAGACGAACAACGAAAACAAGCACTTCAAAAACGCAATGTCTCAAAATCAGTCTGTTGTGCAACAATATAACAACTGAGTAATTTGCAAATATCTCTTCAATTAAAAATATAATAATAATTGTTTTCGGTTCCTATGAGTGTTTCATTGTTAGCTATATTAAGATACGATTTCATTTTCTTCGAGCATGAGTCCTTTCTTTGAATGTTTCAAACTTTTCCTCGTATTTCTGAGAAGAACTGGCGAATCTCTCCTCCATAACATGAAAATGGAATACGTGAATATAGAATCTAATATTCATTGGAAATAGTTATATTGAGATTTATCTCCTAAGATTTGTCCAATTTATCGTCCAGTAATGCGACATTCCAAAATTTATACTGAGTTATCATAATTATAATGAGATGTCCATATACTTCAACCCACACACCCACCTTTCAAAAGATTTATCACTCAGATGGTACACTTCATACCAGTGACTGAATGATACAGTAAGTAAACGTTCCTTACGCAGCACATTTCAAAATACTTTGACCACGTGCATCATCACGTATTCTAGGCAACTATGTATTTAAGAATGCTGATGATCCGTAATTGTCGATCGTAATGGATAAAACAGATTATCTTTCGGAGTACGATAAAGGACTTTTCGTGAGTACCGGTCTGGCTGGTGGTACGATTTTGAAAACAGAGTTGACTGGTTCTAAAAAGGTGAGATATCTCTTGTATTTAATCAATGGAAAAATAACCAACATTGCTTATCTAAGAGCCGTAATTGTGGTGCAAAAAACAGTCTTCCAGAAACGAGATGGAAATCCGTACAAGCCGTCTGAGAAGATTTGTACGAATCAGAACTTCCTTTGGCCAACTGTAGGTCCAAAAACAGGAGAATAACTATAGTCCTAAAACAGTCTATCAGAAACATGATCCTCGCCTTTTTCTCAGACTGCGGCGATCATGTTTGTGCGGGTAAACGTGTTCGACGACGTGTTTACGAACAAACATGGGCGATTATATTTGTACTAACAAACACAACTTCCAGTACCAGCAATCAACTTCCAGTAGAAGCATTAATGTTCCCCTCCCCCCACCCATATCTCACCAAATTATGCGCAGGGATTTGGGATCGGTATTGTCAGTCGCATGCATATATGGAAACTCCTGAATTCTTCGAAGAAGAAAGTTCATCTACAGTTGTGTTAGGAACACCGTAACTGGTCTGGAAGCCTGGAAAAAACTCATGTGGTCCGACGAGTCATGGAACACCTTATTTTTTACCGATGGCAGCAGAGAGTTTGACGGGATCCCCATGAAGCAATGAACCGAGCTTGGCTTGTAAACACAACTCAAAGGTTGTGGAGGTAGTGTCAAGGTGTGAAGTACGTGTATGTGTATAAATATATATTCTGTTGTTACTCGTATATACTGTTGATACGGACCGGATCTCCTGATATTGGTGGAAGACTTGGCATCCTCCAAGTAATTTCTAGATATTGTTGACGATCGAGTCCATTCTGTAATGCTGACTTTTTATCCAGCGGGTTACCGTTGTTTCATGGACGACAATCCTACTCTCCATCGCTAAAAATATATTCAGTAGTGGTACACGATAACGACTTCCACCGTCTTCCCTGGTCCCCATAAACTCCGGATCTGAACCCCATTCAGAATTAATTAGATATGTTTCTAAAAAAAAAAAAAGATCCGTGGATAAAATAGTCTTTGAAATCTTCGGTGATAAAGCCAGTTAAACGTCTGTTTTTGAAACACCTGATATGTTGTAGACGTAGACGTACATGCAATCCAACATCTTGTGGAATGTCGTCAAACTGCATACGTGCTGGAATTCAGGCTAAACGAGGTCCAAGACGGTATTAGATTAAAAGTTTTTAATTCAGTGTCCGGTATGTGTAGAATGCAAACAAATATAGGGAATGTATTTTAACAGAAATCGCCTTTATTTTATATGTTTTTATATATAAGTTATATTTGATATATAACTTATATATAAAAACATATAAAATAAAGGCGATATAAATATTTCAATATAACAAATTTTTGGAATTTCTAAAATTAAATTAAACATCAATCAATTGCATATTATAAAAATTACAATATTATAAAAAAATAAAAATAATTCTTAAAATATGAATATTGATTTTTATAATATTATAAATAATTTAATATAATTCTTATAAAATGTAGCAAATATATCTTTGTGGGAAATAAAATATAATCAGTTATAACAAAACACGCATAATTATAATAAAACACACATATTAACACTTTTATCACATACTTTTTATATATCAACACGGACATGGTATTTGTAAGTTGTAGGTATTAGTTGAAATTCATTGTACAGTGCGAGACCATGCCTTTCTTATTATAAGCCTAAAAACACATGAGAAGGTTCTGCGTTTTTTCCCCTACAGCAACGTCGCAGGATTATTTCTCAGCCAGCACTTTATCATCTTCATCATCATCACACATATAAGCACCTTCATGGAGTCTGTAGACTCATCGCCAGAGGTTCACTTTAAAGGCATTAATTATCAATACCTATACAATAATACCTATCATATGTCGCCTTGAAATCATTCACCAACAAAGCAGACACGGCGGACCCTGGCAATCTCTTCCACTCATTAACGACTCTCCAAGTGAAAAATGTAGTCCATATGCCTTTGCTGACCACACTCTTACTCAATTTCCATGAATGACATCTAGTTTTCATTACAGTATTCACGAAGTGAAATATTTTTGTTTCATCAATCCTATAATATCCTTCCTACATAAGAAATGTATATATATCTCTTTCATATCTCTCTTTATCCGCAGATCAATCAGCTTTTGTAACCGACAAATCTTCAATCTCTCTTCAAAGAGCATAACACAGATCTACCACTATTTTGGTCAATCGTCTGTAAACCATATCTGTGCTCACTAATTTAAATAAGGCTTTATGAAATCCTAATAATAACCTACTTGTCTCTGCATATCAGGGAGTTCTTCCATAACCAGGAAATATTCCCTCTCAACTTCAACTCCATATCCTCCAACACCCCCAAATCTTTTGTTTGATCAATTTCCTGTAGTACAGTTTCGTCAATATGGTACACAGTTGGTGATCTATTCACTCCAGAATGCATAACCTTACATTTTACCCCATTAAACTGACATCCATTCTCCTTCGCCGATACTGCAAATCTACTTACATTATCCTGTAAAATATCAACATCATCTGTATTGACTATTATCTGCCCATTTTTGCATCATATTGAACCCAACTGAAAAAGCCAACCCCTTAGTTCATTTCCTATATCATTAATGAACATATTAAATAGTAGTGGCCCGATTATAGAGTCTTGAGGTGTGCTACTAGTCACAGGCCTCCTACAGAACTCTGCTCTGAAGAAACTACTGTCTAGTATATAAAAACCACCCTATTATGAACATCGCCAGCTTCATAAAAATACACATTTCCTGTAATTTATATGTCAGGATTGCATGCGGTATCCTAGTCCAACAGTATCACCGTGTCACCGTGTAGTCATTACGTTTATCCAACATTGCTGTCCTTTTATTATAAAAAGTGAATAAGTTACTGAAGCATGAACTACCCCCTCATAAACCATACTGCCTACCCATAACTAAATTAACTTCGTTTATTGACTGGGATTCACACAGTATGTATTTTATAATAATAATTATTTTATAATAAATAATAATAAATTTTATATAAGAAAATATATTAATTAAATTATATAATATTTTCAAAATATATTTTATTTAATACTTGAAAAGAAAACAGAATAAGAATTTTATAATAATATCTTAGAGCTGTAATAAATAGACATGAATAGCTAGAAAGATTTGTTTTATTCCTGAAATTCTCATATTTCTGCGATAACCAAATATCCACTACGAAAAGTTTTCGATCTATTTTAATGAAGAAATGCCAGGCCAATTGCTCTTTCGAAGAAGGCTTATTATTTATTTTATATACATACTGCTTATTTATATGCATACTCCTGTTGAATTCGTATATGCTGGTGAGCGACAAATTAAAGAAAATATTTAACCTTGCAGTGGCAGCGTTACAATAATCAAGATTAAAAGATATATTCATAAATGATTGATGGTTTGTAAAATCAATATACAAAAGAGCGGTACTGACATCTAGTGAGAGATATTGACAACAGTAGAGGAGTGACTGGTGATGTTTAAAAAGAAAGTCTATCAGCTTGCCATTCATGATAAAACAGTTCCTAAATGTTTTAAGAAAGTAGTGTAAAGAGAATAAAAACAATTTGCTCGATTTTGAAAATTATTAAATTGATGAAGTCAATGAGGAAGTTTAGGGGTCTTCCACAAACACACACGCACATTTTTTTAAATGTTATTTATTTTTTATTTTATTTCATTTTATTTTATTTTTTTTGAAAGGGAAAGTTTAAAAATGATTCGTGAGAATATCGCTTAAAGTGGCCACCATATATTGGAATTATGTCGATACTCATAATTGTTTTCTGATCGACTAATTAAAAATTCCAGTACCTTAATAAAAAAAAAAGAAGAAAAAAAGAAATTTGTAAATTAAGTAACTGTACCAACAGATATGCCTCGTTGTTTATAATTTTAGCTCTTAAGATCGCTTACAGAATTATCCTTAAGACAAAAATATAAAAACAGTTAATTTGATTCAATAGAGGCGTGAGGCTGCAGTTTATTCCAGAACATTCTATTCTAGAAAACATATTAAGCCACTTCCGTTCAAGATCATACTCGGAATACAGAGTTTTTTTTTAAATCTTATTCCAATAGAATTCGACTTTTAATAAAGATAGTTACTTGATTTATAAAATTTATTATGTAACGTACGACTTGAAATTAAAAATATTGTCATTCCATGTAATTTGACATTTTAATATTGTTTCGTTAACGGCAAATTCGGCTGGAAAATGAGTCGAATGGTGTTATTTTTATATCAATTCTGCATAAAGAAAAATGCAGTACGTGGTATTATAGCTCACTTTGCATGCATTTATGTATACATACATACATACTTTGTATTTATGATGGTCATAGACGTTCATATAATACATCTATTTCTTCATGGAAAGAGTGCGACGTCTCTACCAACAATTATAAGCATGTACTGTCAGGTTTATTAGCGTGAATATGCATTATTTCTTAAACCACAATGATCGTTCAGAATAGCTTTCAGTAAGCTAGCATATGGATTTCGCTAGTTCCAGAAACACTATGCAGGGGTCTGACACCTGGAGGATGACGAAATCCTATATGATGAATAAACTGTCCATGAAGGTAAAGTTAGTCGTGATTGCAACTTGTCTTGGATGCTACGTTCATTGTGGCCTGGTTCATCAACTTCTTGGAAGTAAACATTTCCCGTCTGTAACAATGTTCACGCAGATAGGGGAATTCGGATATGATCACAAAACGCCAATATCAGGTGAATAATAAGACTTACAAACCTTATACCACTCTTCTATGCATTTCCATCTGGCGAACTGGTTCTTTGATTATTTATGCTATTGCTATGGCATTTTCCTACCCTGCGCACTTTGCTATTACACTTTTGTCCAATACATGGTTCCGTTGTAAGATATAACCATAGTTCGATGGGTTAGTATGTAAGTTGAAATTAGTAATTACATTGATTGACCTTTCGTATCAACAATCTCTCTTTAACTTGATTTAGGTTTTCTGTTGTTGTTTTTTTTTTAATCTCGATTGTACTCCAATCCAAACTATAATTCCGTTTTCGTGATTCCCCATATTTTATGGTTTTTCGTTAGATACAATTTCTACATTGGTTTTACTTATTTACGAGTATTCATATTTCCATATTCCGAATTGCTTATTCCTTCCTTTTGAACATACATCTTCGTGTAGAATTATAGATACGTAATGCGTATACATATTAAAACCTGCTGTATGGAAGGCAGATCAACTTGTCAATCTAATTTTCAGAATTGAAGATTGACCCCGACAACCGACCCCATGCTCCTCCAAGCGGAAGGGATATGTGACTTGCAAGAAAACAAATCCACACTCTCCACAGTCGAGTTATCCCAACAATACTCTCCCAGTTCACCTCCAACCAAGCATCATTCTCTAAAGCGACACGCACTGTAGTCAACTCCTACTGCCTGTGTCGGATCGAACTTTTAAAGGTAATATGAGACTTAAATAATGGTACCTAAGACCTTTAGCATACAGTATGGTTCTTCATAAAGCCGGCTAAATCATTTTAAATTGAAATTTCCTTATAAAAATTATTCTTGTCTTATATGGTATTCGAACTTAGAGCTTTACAAAGGACATAATTGATATTAGTTTAGCCTTGGAGGACAAGATAAGCTGAGTGCAGTTCTGTGAGCTCCGTACAGTTAAACAGAAATGGCCACTTGATATTTTATTAAAAATAACTTCTAAATAATACCCTGAATATACACTAGTTCAAAATATCATTCTTACATCAGCGAAAAATAATTTTTGTACTGATAGTGAAGAAAAAAAAAGAAAAAGATAAAAGATAAAAGAAATTACAGAAAATAAAAATGAATAAATTTCGATAAAGGAACCTTAGCTACCAATTTAATATAGTAGATTAAATTTGAAAATGAAAACGATAGCACTGCATTAATTGCAGTGCTATCGAAAACTACTGCTCAGTAACTATGATTACAGGAATAATTTTCATAGCTTTTAAAATTACAGTAAAAAGTTTAGAAGTTTAAACATTTTTGTTGTTCCAGTAATAACACATGCTACTATAATAAATTAGTAATCTACAGGTAACTCTCTCTTTATAACCGCATTTTTTATCCGCATTTTATCATATATACTGTGAACATAAGTGCTATAATTGTTTCCAATAAGTTTTAATAACGGCAAACCGTGAGCAGACATACAAATACAAACTTATTAACGGAAAAACTCGCGTAAAAAGATTATTTGATAGTATAATTTTCACCTGTGTGTCACAGGCATCTTCAGTACATTTTAAGCTCAAATTAAACAATAACTGACAATTACAAAAAGCGCCACCTAAGTAGTTAGTCTTAGATAACTAAAAAGGTCAACAAATTTCCTAAAAAAAAAAAAAAAAAAATTATATATACAATAAAAAGTAAGGAAAGATTAGCTGAATTATAAAATACTATCTCCCATAAAGGGGATAGATTTAAATCTTCCGATCAGTTTAAGTTAGGCGAGTGAAGTCAAGTTTCACATATGTTTCTTTATAAAGCCGTTCCATGAGGAACCGACTTTTGTGAAGTACTCTTGTCTTTTTTTCCAATGAACTCTATGTCTAGTGAAGATGGCATGTTCAAGGTATTGAACTGAATTTAACAGTCTGGACTTGCAGAATATGCCATCATCACTAGACATAGAGTTCATTGGAAAAATAGACAAGAGTCCTTCACAAAAGTCGGCCTCATGGAACGGCTTTATAAAGAAACATATGTGAAACTCGCCTAACTTAAACAGATATGATGGTTTACATCTATCCCCTTTATGGGAGATAGTACTTTATAATTCAGCTAATCTTTCCTAACTTTTTATTGTATATATAATTTTTTATTTTTTTTAGGAGATTTATTGACCTTTTTAGTTATCTTAGACTAGCTACTTAGTTCGCGCTTTTAGGAATTGTCAGTTATTGTTTAATTTGAGCTTAAAATGTACTTAAGATGCCTGTGACACATAGGCGAAAATTATACTATTAAATAATTTTTTACGTGAGTTTTTCGGTTATTAATTTTGTATTTAGTTGTTTCCAATCCAAGGTTGAGGATACTTCAGCGAATGCACCTTATTTCCTACCTCCCACCCATTGTACTCATTGGCAATTTTAGGTCCTTACTTACTTATTCGTCTATGCAGGAGGTGGGCAAGTTCTTAGATAATAAGGGCCGCATATAATACATTTTTGAATGTTCAAGACTTGCAGAAAATATTATTTTAAAACTGTATTTATAAATAATAAAAAATACAACTGTATAATAGTCCTACTCACCAAAGCAGAATATGTTTAATCTCAACTCGTTGAAGGCTTTGATTGATTCTTCATTTGTGCAATTAATAGTTTAAATTCTGGCTAGTAAGATGTCAAAGCCATTCTAAGAAGCTCGGTGAGGTGGCTGTTAGTGAGGATAGCATGATGTTTTGAATTGACAAATTTCATTACAGAGAAGAGAGATTCACAGCAGTAAGTTATCCCAAAAACAGAGAGTACTCGGAAGCCAGTTTTCTGAAGATTGGAATACCTTGCTTCTGGGATTTGTTTCCAAAAGTCAGTTGCAGATGAGCTTTTGTGTACTAACTTCAAACCCACATCTTCCTGCAGCTCAATAAGCTCTGTCTCTATTGAAGCAACATCCGCAGTAAAAGGTGCAACAACAGGACATCCATCGTTAATGACATCAATCACAGAAGGATTCACAAGAAATTCAAAACATGGCTTTAACTTTTTTAGTTTCTCAAACCTATTCTCAAAATTATAAAGTGTTTCTAAGTTCATTCGTATTGTTACAGTTTACTGAAACAATACTGAAACAATCCTTCGTATTGTTTCAGTTAAAATTGTCCTCAAATTGTTGGTTAAACACTCATTTCTTGTTCTCATTTCCATTTTATATTCTTCTGTTGTTGAATCATTTTAAACAAGGGTTTTATAACTTTCACTAAAATCAATCTTAAATATATCTTAATCAGAAAAGTACTTATCTACACTGAAATTCACTAGATATGTTCATTTACTAGTAACCACAAGCGCGTAACTTGTGTGTACTGCATGAAGAGTGTTGACGCAGAGTCCAGGCAACAGACGCAGTGGGTAATGCAGCGATCACTGTAGTCACTTTTGGAACTAATTTTGGCTGGAACAACACAGGACATAAAATGTCGAAACTTTTTACTAACAAATAAGATAATAAAATCCATATTAACAACCCTTTGGGCCGGTACCATTTAAAAGCTAAAAATGTAAAGTTTCAAAATATATGTTTTTTACTTATCTTTAAATAATTTACGAAATACAATATTCTAATATTGGTACATACTATACTACTATAAATTATTAATATAAAAGTTTAGAAAAAATGGCAATGAAAACCAATATTGTCTCGGGAGCCGCAGTTTGCCCACCCTTGGTCTATGCGATATTGTATTTATCTGTAAACACAGTATAAAATCTGGCAAGAAATGAAAAGCAAATGAGACTTTCTGATGCAAGTTGATTCGGTCCCTATTAAAGTCACTGTGGGTTCACCAATCTCAGTTATTTTGAGATTGAGAAACAAATAAGCGATAGAGGTAAACGAGGTGACAAGCGAAGCAAGATTTAACCTAGATGAAACTGGCCAACAAGATGCATAGTCTGAAATTCGCATTGAACGCTTTTCAAGTGTATGCCCAGTATTTTGTACACATCCTCGAATAGAAGACATTGCCTAGATTTAAAACAGCCAATTACTTTATGGCGACGTTGGATTTGGGAGGCAATGCTATCAATATTAGAAAACAAAAAATCACCTTTTATCCCTAAGAATACCTGCAGTCATTGAATGGATAGTTAATTCAATTTGCCTGTTGATTGAAGAGCAAATACGAAGCACCAGATAACATAAGATTATCAGCCAATATTTTTGGGAGAATTGTTGGAAGAACAACACTGATTGGAAAGAGGTGAACGGCCACCATAGTACGAGGAACAAAGTGCAATAGTGCCCACCATAATAAGACGTAGGACTTTCTTTCGATGCTATGGCTACAACACGCCAACGGGGCAAACTTTCCAAATCGTCTAAAATATGAATTTTAGAATATTCATCTTGTTGGCATGAAACAAGATCCTGGACGTTTCTGTGGAAGAGGTCCTTCGAACCCAACCGACACACTAGATTATCCCACAGATGTTCAACAGATAGGTTAAGATCAGTGCTACGTGAAAGATAGTCAACTGTGATAACGTTCAAATCCACAAACCACGCAGTTACATCGGCAGCCTCATGATACGGCGCATTGTCTTGCTGAAGCAGACAACAGTCAGTTCCGTGACAAAGTAGGAAACATTGCATTGTCCATAATGTTCAGACACCTCACAGAATCCAATGTTCATAGCACCACAAAAAGAAATCCAAGACGGAACCAGGAAGAACGGTACCATACCCACAAACCGTCACCTCCGACATTCATAGTTAAGGTTACGCACTCTGGTAAGAGACTGATAGTGGACACCTGTCATCAGCCAAAGCCACTCCAGTCCATCTGTTCGGTAGAAGGTATAGAGCATGATATATCTCCCAATAACTCACCTTTCCAATTCCACGTCCCATTATACACCCTCCTCACACTACTAAAATCAACTTGGCATGTGTGTGTGTGTGTGTGTGTGTGTGTGTGTGTGTGTGTGTGTGTGTGTGTGTGTGTGTGTGTGTGTGTGTGTGTGTGTGTGTGTGTGTGTGTGTGTGTGTGTGTGTGTGTGTGTGTGTGTGTGTGTGTGTGTGTGTGTGTGTGTGTGTGTGCGGGAAATGTGAGGAATACATATTGCAGTCCTAACATGGAAACCAATGTTGTGAACCTCGATTCGGGATGCTATTATGTACATCAGTGTTCCAGTCGATGCTTTGCATTTCGCATTACATGTATTGGCCATAAATTGTCGCGTTTTTGTTATTTTAGTATTATCTTTCGTAGCCCGACACGTCCAACAAAAGAAGTTCAGTTCCATAGAACATGATATCTTATTCCTATGAATACATTTCATATGTCTGTTACATTAGTATATTTTTTAATGATTAACAAGATACTGCGAAGAGGTACATCTCTCTCTCTCTCTCTCTATCTATCTATCTATCTATCTATCTATCTATCTATCTATCTATCCCTTTCTCTCTCTCTCTCTCTCTCTCTCTATCTATCTATCTATCTATCTATCTATCTATCTATCTATCTATCTATCTATCCCTTTCTCTCTCTCTCACTCTCTTTTACAGGACTAGCAATCTCCCCAAATATCTACCCTCAACAATAGCTATTAATGCTTTGCAATATACCCATATACCCCATGCGGGAAACGTCAAAATGGAATACTTGACTTTCCAAAATGAATTCAATTTACCAGAGTTCGTAGTAATAAAAGTACAATGGAATTTAATTAATGTCCATATATCATGTCAGACGTTTGGCTTCTCTACGAACTAAAAATTATCTCCAAACTCTTAGTCAGTCAGTACACTTCCACTCCTTGACGAAGACCATGTACGGCATACTAGTACATGCTTTCCACATTTCTGAAGATGGCTACACTCGAAAAGCTGTCTCACTGTGTAAAGTAACGCTAATATTCTTCCGCCCTGCTTTTGAGTCAATTCTTTAAAAGTACTTTTATATTATACACATTTAATATTTAATGTATCATTTTGGTTTTCTACATCTTAAAAAAATCTCGATTTTATTCCAACTTCCTCCTTAATTTTGTATTGACAAAATATAATAACTGAATTGCTAGAATTTTTCAGTTCTTCTATCACGAGTTTAGTTTACATGCGATTACATTAGTTTTATTTATTATTCTTTCCCTATTCTAAATTCATTCATTATCACATTTTTTCTGGTGAATTTACTCCTCTATACTTTGGATTTGTACTTAATTTTTTATTATTGTATTACAGAAATTTTTCTTATTTTTACGTTTCATATTTTCAGCGAATATCCTTAAACAAATCTTAATCCAAGTAGACGAAGACTTGAAGTTAAAAATTAAAGATTTTTAATCAAAGTTAACAAATATTTGGCTTTAAAATCATGATTGCAAGATACACTAATGACATTATTACCTTTATCAGTAAATAATGAAACAATTGAATAACAGTTCGTTCTATATTTGCTTTAATTGTAGAAAACGTTAAATGCAATTCTATAGTGAGCTGCATAAAGAAAAAACCTCATTTATATTTTTATGATAATAAAAAACATAGAAATTCTCGAATCCTAAGAAATGTTTTCAATTTCAACTATGATTAGGACAAATTCACGAAAAGGAAACTTCATTCTGTTTATATTATGCACAATGGCTTATCTTTTAATACTACCTCCGTGTTTAGTAAACTCTGCTTTATCCAGCAAATTGTTTATGTTTTAAATGCCAATCTGATTTTCAGAATTCACGATTGACCCCTACCAACCAACCCCATGCTCCTCCTGCTGGACACAATTTTCTGAATTGTAGATTGACCCATCAATACCCCAATTCACCTCCAACCAAGCATCATCGTTTAAAACTACCCAGTATAGTAAACTCCTATGCCTGGATATGATTCAACTCTTCAAGATCAATATTGTACTTAAATAGTGCGAACACCATTCAAATGTCAACTACTCCTCCACCAGCCCACCTTTCTCCTTCACTTGAATTGAAGTGGCTGTCTACTCCTTATGTATTCGAAACACCGAACTTTGAAAAGCAGCGTTATAATTGTAAGAGAATTTGGAATGTCTATAATGTTGCAAATTGTGCAGGTGAGAATGAGTATGCTGAAAGGAAAAGAAATGTCTGGCACTCTTAGGACACTACACGTTTGTGCGAACTCAGCTAAGATTAAATTAGTCCCAAAACTGATTTGATATTTGTAAATTTAAAAATAATCATAGGTAAGAGGAAGGAGAAATTCTGTATTCATTTTAAATCTGTCAAGTTGTTCTTATATCCAGAGATGAATAATAAGTAAATACGCGTTTAAACAATTGCTTTGAAAGGTGTTGAAGCTTAGAATGCTTGAGCATGAATATCTGGAATTAACGATATTCTGTCAAATATGCAATACGAAAGCCCTTCATTAACCGTAACAACATGAATTGTCTTTAGTGCAAAAGGCGTATGGAGTGGGCCGTGGAAGTAGGAAACTCGTCCTACTTTTAGAAAGACAATGTTGTTATAAGACCATATTGCAGTTTTCATAGCAATAACAATTATTTTGACATGATAACCTTACACGACAATAACAGCTGCTATGTGACAATATTATTCAATATTTATGAAAGTAGCAGATGACCATTATTCACAATTTTAAGCACGGGAATCTTTCTTCTTCTCCCTGTATTGTGGGGGGGGGAGTTATCAGTAATATCTGATATGTGTTAGAAAGTGGACAGTGATACAGTCGCCTTGCAAAGCCAGGAGTTGATTCCGTGATTCTGAGATTTCAATCTTAGTGGGAAAGGGCTAGGATGTTTATCTTCCTCTGGTGATGTAGAATACGTTCATGTCGGATACGACTTCTCATCTTTTGTTTGAAAACTGCAAGGAGATATTTCCCCGCTTTTCTCTGAGAAATTGTTGTGCTTTCTCGTCTTGTGTGTCAAAAATAGAAACTGTATATTACGTAACAGTGATGAATAGTAGCTGCAGATCAAATGGTTTTTTGTTGTTATTTTTTTCAATCTGCATGGACTAATTTGAGATATTCCTCTTCTGTATTAATGAAATCACAGGATACGGTTGCTGCTTCCCGAAATGAATGGAATAATTGGATGTTTACGGGGAATTCTAAGTAGTTATGCGGATAATTCCGATTCATTCGGAGAATAGGCAGTTATCTAAAAGAAGCGGGTTAAATTTCTGCAATATAGTTGGAGTGGATAGTGAATTGGGCCATATTTTTCAATATCTTCGTCGGGTTTAGGTTATATCATATCGCTCTTGGCGATATAATATATCCCAAGGAAATATTGTATGGTGGAATGACAGAGGATTTTCCAATGAATTGCTTTGGGTTTTTCTTTTGTACTACAGTGCTGTACATTTTGGTTATATTATAAGGGAAGTCTCTCTGATGCTTTCTTGTTTTTTTATCAAGAGATAGACAACGGATATTCTGCGTGAGGAGGACTCAGTCCCGCATCCGTTCTGCAATTCGGCCCTGCAGCTAGCTTTCGCAGTTGATTTCACTGTGTGTGTATCCCCCACTGCAGATTCCCGTATTCCAAGTTTAACAGCCATTTAGAAAAGTGCCAGGAAACACTCTTAGAAAGAATCCCCCAATATCCTCACACCCCGCCAACTACTTGGAAGAAAGCAAATCTCTCTGAGTGATTGGAGGGGGCGGGTTCCTTACTATCGTGTTGTGGAAGATGGGATCCATGAAGATTTCAGGGGTGCTCTCTTCACTGTGTGCTGGAAGTTTAACGTTTTCCATCTTCGAAGGGCATATTTGTATTAATTTGTTAGGCTCACTGGCGAGTGCGATTTTGCCATTCTTAAGGTTGTGGATAAAGAAACACATCTAGTGACAGAACTGATAATATATTCGGTGATGCGTTTGTGTCCCTTTTCCTGTTGTAGGCTATTAAGCAAAAAAGCGAGTGCAGAACGTTGTTATTCCAATGTAAACGTAGGTGAAGCTTTGTCTTACTTCTTTAAGAGAAGTATTTAACTTGGAGAAAGAAAGACGAGTTTGTTTGGTTCTATTTGAACTGATAGAGAGTTGAGTGTATATTTCATTGAACATTGCACTGAGCTAACAGTTTTGCTAATCCTAATGGAGCAGAAAACCAGAAACATGAAACAACCCACTTAAAAACAGTGCATCCCCAATAAACCCCAAAAATCTCAAGCGCAAAACTCTGAGCCAAATATCGAGGAGACAAAATCACGTGGCACTAACGAAAATCGGCTTGGAGAAAAACTTGAACCAACCTCATTTAAAAATCATCCTAGCGAAAAGGAGGTAGGAAACTCACATGAAAAATAAAGAAGAACAGTAAGGAACAAAATGAGAAAAACAGTTAAAGATGAACCAGCGCATTTGCAGAATCTTTGTTCCAAACATTCCGAAACCCTGCAACAACCTGCAGAGGGGATGAAGAGATCCAGCTTCTTGAGTCCTCAGATAATGAAGAAGAAACTGATAATATAGGTCTGCCTCACAATGAACGCCCAGAGACATCAGCTGATTTATTACCCAGCTGGAAGAAGTATCGTTTTGGCAGTGAAAAAGAAAGAAATCTTCAATCTCAAAAATTTACTAACCGATCCACGGACTTAAATTCGAGCTGCAGCATGGTTAGCACGAAAGTAAGTGAGGAACACTCCTCCAAACAAATCAGGATATAATGAGTAAACATTCTAGTAAATGTTCACACATTTTAACACATCAAACGTCATAGGATGTGTCACACCATTGCGAAACAGCCTCTTTTTGTCGAATATCCTTCCCCGCCAGACAGAAATAGTTCTACTGTAAGAAACCAACTTCATTCCACCAGTAAAGCTTCAGATCAGCATTGGAAGGACTATTGTTTGAAGATTACAAGGAGAAATTTGTATATTTTCCCATATACAATGCAACCATTGTGATATATGCACTTATTAGAACACAGACAGGAAAAAAATTCCGTAGAATGACTGTGTGCATACCAAGAAACGAATAGCTTGGTTGCAGGTGCTACAGTTCGTCCAATACCACCTGAGCAAAGTCAATATGTACCAGCTCATACTGGCAGTGGACTTCAACTGCACTCTGGAACGTGCAATGGTCACACAATAATATCAAGAATATCGATTCTCATTAGCGCAGCTTCCCCAGGATCTAATCAATGACTACGAGTTGACTGATATCTGCACACACACACCTGCATCCATATGAAGTGTTCTGCTGGAGCGCCAAATGTGGTCGTACCAGAACCCCTATACCAGGTATGGCTCGATAGATAATATACTTCCATACACACATACACTTTACACTTTACTATTATCCATCTGTGTATCAGATCATGATTCTATCCTTCTGAGTATTTTCATCCCTGGACACAATGGACACAAAGGAGAGGAATGTTGGATCTTTAATAACAGCCTAAACAGGACACAGAATATCTCAAAACCTCCAAAAGTATATCACAACTCTCACCGGAGACATGCCTATTTCCCAACCAATTTCTGATTAATGATCACTCCGTAAAAGTACAGTCAGGTTATGTACTGAAAAGTATATTATTCACCAGAGGAAGTAGAATAAACATACAGTATTAAATAATCTGCAACAACAACAAGAACAGCAATTACATCATTCAGATTCTGAGGAATACCAGTCTCTATAATCCTATATACACTCAAAACTAGAGCATTCTGCAAGACCATCATTAATAAAGACACTATGTAAGTACATTATCTTCACACCCACAAAGTGTTTCTTTTCAAAGAAACATCAGCAAGAGTAAAAACCTATTTTTCCATAACAGCAGATTGTGAAAGCATCACACAAAATCATTACGAAATCTTATATGTCTTGCAGTAGTTCAAAAACTTATACCAATCTTATGCAACATCCCTGGAAGCTATTGATATAATTCTTTCTGAGGAGAAAAGACTGCCATTGGCAATAAGACTGAACTCTCCATCACGCAACACAATTTGACCACAGCCTACACCTCTTTACTAAAAGATAAATATCCTAATAGGGATGGCTCACCACTGAATTTTACCAGTCCTTCTAGGAACACCTTGTAAGTATCCTCAAGAGAATATATGCCGGAGGAAATACCAATGACTTCCCACCCAATATGACATGTGTTATTGAACTCCTCCCAAAGAAAGGAGACGCTACAATGTTAGAAAATTGGTGATCCATCACCATCATGAATACCGACTGTAAAAAATTACAAAAGCCATTCCCAACAAATTTCTGAACGAAATAATAGATACCGACCAGAGCTATTCTGTCCCTTGAAAACCTACACCTCCTAAAGGATCGGATAAGCAAATCTAGGCCAAGAAAAAGCTTACGACTATTTTTGCGCTGTTGTTAAATTGTGTCAGGTTGAATCAGTAAGCAAAGAAATGAATACAGATGTTTTAAATTTCAAAAAAGCGACCTCAGCTACCAATATAAAGAAATTAAATTCGAAAATGAAAATGATTGCACTGCATTAATTGGAGTGCTATCAAAACCTACTGCTGAATAACGGTTGCAGGAGTAATTTTTATAGCTTTTAAAATCACAGTAATAAGTTTATAAATTTAAAAATATTTCTTGTTTCATTAACAATGAATGCTACCCTATTAAAGGAGTAATGTACAGGTAACTCTCGTAATAAGCGCTTTTTTATCCACATTTTCTGATTTATGCTGTGCATATAAGTGCTGTAACTGTTTCCAATCCAAGATTGAGAAATCTTCCCCGAATGCACCTTATTTCTAACCTCCAACCGATTGTGCTCATTGACAGTTTTATGTCCTTAATTACTTATTGGTGTGTGCGATATTGTATGTATTTGTAAATAAAATATAAAACTCGGACAGAAAAGAAAAGCAAGTGAGATTTTTTTGTGATGCAGGTTAACAGTGATTCGATCGCTATTAGAGTCACTGTGGATTCTGCGATCTCAGTCATACTGAAATTGCGAAAAAAAAAAAAAAGAGAGAGAGATTCAGGAGAATACACCCGAAGTAAGATTTAACCTAGAAGAAACAGGCCTTTATTGGAAGTATACACCCAGTATTTTGTATACATCCTCGAAGATAACACTTTGCTTAAGATATACGCCCAAAACACCCTGAAATCCATACGAAAGAGCTCACGAAGAACTCTCCTGGAATAGAACCAAAACCAAAAGCCAAAAAGAGTCCCCCTTTTGGGGGGTTCTAACCCTTTTATACCCCCTCTCCTAACGGCACCTTCTCTAACTTCTTTTCTCCACCCCCCTTTTTGACTTGACTTTACCAACCAATTAGGGTGGCGTTTTTCTGCCAAACGTCATTTGATCGGCGAGCCCATAACAAAGTCTCAATACGGGAATTGACCCTAAGCGATTTTCTATTGTTTTTCTTGTGCTAGCCTCTAATTTAATCCCCTTTCCAAAATTTTTCTATGAATTTAATCTCTAGCCTCTCACATACCATTTCTTATGATTAATCCTTTTCTGTCTTACTTAGATAAATTTTCTCTTTTATATCATATTAAGTCCGCGCGGTTAGCCTAGTGGCTTTGCGCTTTGCAACCATATGCCTGCGGAAGGAGTGTCCTAGGTTCGATTCCCGTCCACGACGTGAGGAGCTTAAGGATCTTCCTCAGCCAAAGCCAAGTTAGCCAGTCTTGGGCGTGGGCAGAAGGGTTTTTTCCGCCAGTTTATCTGGGGTTTTTCATCCCGCAAGCAGGAAAACCGGCCCCATGAACACACAGGTTACAGTCATAAATACTTACGGCAAGGAAGGCAACGGGAAACCACCTTGATCATAATCATCTCTCCCTAGAATGGTAGCATATAGCTACCCTCCCCCGGCCGTATGGCAGATGGGAACCAGAAGAAGATATCATATTACAACATTAATATATTCTTTCTTTCTTTCTATTTGTTAGTTAGTTCAACAAACACCTTTATATTTTATATATTTTATTGGATGCAAGAATATTTCCTTTTCTTTTAATTAATTCATCTATTATCTTTTATGCAGGGTTTTTAATTTATTTATTCTTCATGTTACACCATGATAGCTGAGAATTCTACATTCTTAAGATATCAGGTGTAACAATATTCCCATTGCCGAAACACTTTACTGAGCAGGTGCATTGTCCTGGCTGAAGAACATTTGAACAAGGAAGTTATCCCTGCCTACACTCAAGGTCAAGACGGCTGACCTCAGAGTGATCGCAGGATATTCGGCGGTCTCTTACCCTGAAACATGGAACTGCAGAAAAACCATATATAAGAAGACGAGCGCTCTCTTTTTTTCTAGTGAGTTTGATTACCTGGATGGTAGGATCGATACGTGATTAGTAATCATGTTGTGCCTGTTGTGTTCTCTATTGAGTGATTATCAGAGTGATTGGTGTTGTAAATTAGTGATTGATTGAAGATGAAAAGACTCATCTGATCACTGATAGTGGAGCACAAGGTAAGACTTTGGCTTTTGATGCAATTTAATTGCTATTGCTTCGCGTATTTAGCCAACGCTTGGTATTGCTGGCAGTCCTCTGCGGCTGCGGGATTTTCTACAGAGTTTTGGTTGGCAGGTCTCTAGACATGTGAGATTTCTACTTCCGCTCACACGCAATTAAATCGATATGAGCGTGCCTGACCTAGCTGCCATCACTGATTTGCTCGATGAAGAGCCGGCTCTTATACTCATTAATAAACTTCAAAAGAAGTTGAAGCTGAAATGGCCTCTTATACTCATTAATAAACTTCAAAAGAAGTTCAAGCTGAAATGGCCTCTTATACTCATTAATAAACTTCAAAAGAAGTTCACGCTGAAATGGCCTACTAGCTCGATCGACGCCAACATCATTATTGAGTCACTCGACAAATGTCTAGCACTCCCTTTTGTTAAAAAGCTTCTTAAGAAATTTGAATGAGAATGGCCCGGCTACTTAAACTTATATTCTTCACCCGAGGTTGATAATGAGGAAAATGAAGACTCTCCTCAAATGGAGGAAAAACTCAATCTAGTTGTCTCTGCCTCTAATCTTTCTGATGAAAGAGAGACCCACACTCGTAAGAAGCGAAAAGCTCTCGCTGTTGAACCAACAAATGATGTTGGTATGGACGAAGACGCTCCCATTTCAGACCCCTCTGCCTCCCCCAACGAAAAGGTGCCACCGATTATCCTAAGGGAATGATGGACAACACTAAGAACCGCCATGGCTAACTTACAAATAAATTATAGATCGGCTAAAAATGTAGATGAGGGCATAAAACTTCAGCCCGCGGTTGCTGACTATAGAAATCTTACAAAGGAGCTGGATGCAAGAGGAAAACAATATCACACATTTTCACTTGCCTCCGAAAAAAATCTGAAACTGGTGCCCCGAGGAGTTTCTGAGGATATTGACCCGGATGAAATAGTCACTGACCTCAATTTACAGGATCTACCTATCATAAAGGTCAGGAATGTTCAGATCGAACAACACCCCCATGCCTCTAGTTCTAGTTGAGATACACAATATTTACAAAGACATTTACAATTTAAAGTCAATCTGTGGACTTAAAGTGATCCCCAGAACCACTGAGAAAGACAGAATCTTCTGGGCAGTGCCACAGATGCCAAAAATTTGGCCATGCCCAGAAGCTGTGCAACGCCCAGTACACATGCTTAAAATGTGGTGAGAATTCACCCCACAGACACCTGCACCAAGCCAAAATCCACTCCGGCTAAGTGCACTAATTGCGGCTGTCCTCATCCCGCTAATTATAGAGGGTGTATTCATCACCCCAAAAAACAGGTGTAACGACCCAAATAGTTAACCTACCTCGTCATCTAGTGCAGGAGCTCCTGACATTAAAGCCCCTCAATCCTCCAAGAGTGAGAACATGGCAACAAGTGCTCGCCCACCATTAACTGAGCCCCTAAAAAATCTAATTTTCAACATCAAAAGAGAATATATGCCGAGGTGGACCGCTCCAAGCAGACAGCTCAAAACCATAACCTGGCTAATCCACACTCAAATCTATCAGCTATTATCACCTCTTCTCTTGCAAACATGCTGCAGGATTTCAGCAACTCAAATCCATCATTAAGCATTACGAAAAGATTTTTACAGCAAACTCAATCCATATTATCTGCACTGTCTGATGCATAGGAAATAAATCACTTCAGATTCGCTTAGGATTATCGATTGGAACGCCAACGGTTAAAAAACAAAGCGTTGGAAATTCAGGAATTCAATAATAGATATAACCCAGATATATTATTAATGAATGAAACTCACCTGAGGCCTGCTGACAACCTCAAATTTAGAGGGTATCAGTTTTACAGAAACGACAGACGTGAGTGTAGAGGTGGAAGCACAGCCATCCTTATCAAAAACCATATAAACCACCGGTTTATATGGTTTTTGATAAGGATGGCTGTGCAACCACCAACCTCGATATCACAGGAATTAATGTCGTCACAAACTCAGTCGGAAACCTAAAAATGTTTGCTGCTAAGAACCCTTCATCAAAAACATTGTTGACCTCAGATCTCGACGGCATCCTAGGATTAAAAGGATCAGTCATCATCGCGGGAGACTTCAATGCAAAACATACTACCTGGAGCAGTAAATCTACCAATAAAAATGGCCACGTACTCTTTAATTACTCAAGTCCCAATGGTATAGCTGTGGATGATCCTTCAGTATCAACTCATTTCAGCCCATCTGGCTCCTCCGACTTGCTGGATATAGTCGTCCTCCAAAATATCAAATTGCAGTACAACCTGGAAAATCCCTGAACGAATTATCGTCAGACCACAACCCTATCCTGCTCCAACTGGGTTGTCACAAGGGACTGCGCCCTCGCCTCACACCTTGGGAAAAATTATCCGGAGCGCTTCCAAACTACATTGAACCCGTTCCTCTTATTAATTCCAAGGAAGAAATTGAATCTGCAGTCAATAAACTTACGCATCAAATCAACGCAGCTTTAGCATCTGTCACCTCAAATTCAACTGTTTTTTCTAAGCCAACACGACTACAAAATGATATAATGAACTTAATTAGGGAACAAATAAAGCACGAAAAAGATACCATAACACCAGGGAAACCCAAGACAAAAACGTTTCTTAATAGAATAAACAGTGCAGTGCGAGATGCACGTAAATCCCACAGAAACAAAATATGGGAAGATAAATTACCCTCCATATCACCCGGTGATCAAACCATCTGGAAGCTGCTGAGAAGTATCAAAAACAAAAATAAACCTCCTCCCCCTCTTAAATCTGATCTGGACATTGTTTACACAGATGCAGAAAGAGCCGAAACTATCATCATCATCATCATCAAATTCCTGCCATGTACCCTCAAGGGGTGTACAGGATATGCAGTACTACATGAAAAAATTACATTATTACTAACTTCCTATCTACAATTTTCCTCCAAATCAGTCTGTTACTTGTCAAGACTCCAACATTATCAGATCTTATATTTCTATCGTCTAAGGCACTTTGTACCGTATCAATCCACCTATATCTTGGTCTTCCTCGGGGTCGTTTTCCTGCCAACCTGGCAGAGAACACTTGTTTTGCTAATCTTTCCTCTCCCATTCTATTTAAGTGACCATACCATCTGAGATTAGCTCTGCTAACGCATTCCTGGATGCTGACAATGTCAAGTTCTTTCCTAATATCCTCATTTTTAATATGATATTGCCATTGATGCCATCTGTTCACGCCTCTAATCTTTCTCAGGACTCTCATATCTGCGGTCTCTAGTCTTTGGTCAAGTGTTTTACTTCTGACCCAGCTCTCAGATCCATAAGTTAAAATTGGTTTGAATACAGTCTTGTATACAGCTAATTTAGTGTTCCGACTAATTTCTTTCTTATTCCATATGAATTTATTCAATTGACTTCCCACCATACCAGCTTTGCTGATTCTGTTGTCTATTTCTATATTTAGTTTACCATCTTCAGTAAAAATTGTGCCTAAGTAGCTGAAATGTTTTACTTGTTCCACAGGTTCTCCATTCACAACACAGTTGACATTTTCAATGATTCTGCCTATTTTCATTGTCTTTGTCTTTTTATTGCTGACCTTCATACCATATCTATTACAACAGCTATTCAATTTAATCGATAATCTACATTTCAATCATATTTGCAAACTCCACCGCCACATCAGACACCTGTTAAAACGGTCTGATACCTGAACCAGCCAACTCACTCCTACTTTTCCAGCTGAAATTTATGAGATTATAAAGAGCCTAAAGAATAAAAAAGCTATTGGGCCTGACGACATATCCAACAAAGTTATTAAACTGCTATCTAGAAAGGCCATTGTACATATTACAACAATATGTACATTGCTATGCTCAGGTTCAAGCACTTTCCTTCTACATGGAAGTTGGCAGACGTGGTTCCAATTTATAAGCCTGCAAGGATCCCCAGGAGCCTCAAAGTTATCGTCCCATAAATCTGATTTATAATTTTTGCAAAATAGCAGAAAAAGCTATCCTTTCCAGAATTGAGCTTTCAGTAAAAAAAGTTAAACATCCTTCCTACAGAACAGTTTGGTTTTCTCCAGTTTCACAGCACCACTCAACAAATTCACAGACTAATTGAGTTCATTACCATAAGTTACAACTGGCACCAATACACCGAAACAGTCTTCTTTGACTTAGAAAAGGCATTTGACAAACTATGGCACTTTGGACTACTATACAAGTTGATCTTCGCCGGCATTCCACTGGATCTAGTCCACCTTATAAAATCATTTCTTAGTGGCAGACGAATGCAAGTCAAACTAAATGGTATATTATCTACTCAGCGACGAATCTTGGCAGGAGTGCCTCGAGGGTCCCTACTTGCACCGATACGTTTATCGATTACATGGCGGACATTCCACACAATCCAACATCATCTATCATTGCCCTCTATGCTGACGACACAACTATACTAGCCAGATCTATTAAACCGCATCTTGTAACCACAAAACTGCAAGAAAACCTGCTGAAACTAGAACACTGGTCCGCAAATTGGAGACTGCAAGTAAACCCTCAAAAGAGTATTGCCATGCTTTTCACGAAAAAATCAACATCTCCCAGATGACATCTTCCTATTTAATACCAAAATTCCCAGGAAAGCAGAAGTCAAATATTTCGGTGTAGCGCCAGCCTGGCGCTACACCTCAAGTACAAATATCCTCAAACTACAGAGAGTGCAAAACAAATGTCTCCGCATGATCTTAAACGCGCCATGGTACATGAGAAATGTCCAACTCCACCGGAATACAAACATTCCCTATATCTATGCTTTCCTGCAGTTTTCAGCAGTAAAGTTCTTCTCAGCGTCGTCTTCACATACAAATGAACTAGTACAACAAGCAGCAAATTATAACGAAACAGATTTCTCAAAATTTAGGAGAAATCTTAGGAGAAATTGTTAGGAATTAGGATGACCTAAGACCATCTTACTTCCTAACGAATATCTTTAACTCGCACCCACTCGGGCAGAGCACATAGCTCATAAATCTTTCCCCACACAGTAACCTTATCAGATAGCAGGGATTATAAAAGCATTTTTCTTCACCCTTATAGACAGTAATGTCTTGCGGCTTGCTTTTCTGGTCGTCTTTTAGCTGCAGTCCATAGGCCCGATTGGACTCGTCGTAGGCAACCAGTGAGAAACGGGGAGCCTTGGAGAAGCATTGAAAGTTTCCGCGATGTGTTCCAAGTAAGGGAGCTTGTCTCGTGCACCAAAAGCAGGACACCTTCGTTCGACCTAGTTTCATCTACGAAGATGTGCCGCTACTCCCGCAAGTGAATTATGGAAGGATGGCTACCGAGCACCAAACGAGAAAATCCAGTACACAGAAGATTGGAGGAATCGGCAGAAACAGCCAAGGATCTCTTGTGCTGATAGCACTGTATGTCTTACTAAGGGCCTGTGAGTAGATTTTTTTGCATTAATTGTAAAGTGCGGAAGGAAAATTGTGAGTCCACTGGACACAGTGCTACTAGGCTAATAGTACTGTCGCGGATAGCAAGGTTTGAAATCGTAATGTTAGCATAACATAAGTTAGAAATAGCGTCAGCCAGAATTGTAGAAAATGAGAATCTCCTCTCACTGTGACTGGCAAGTTTGATAATGTTAGACAATAACTGAGATTCGAAATAAGATTAAGAAGTTGTATGAAAAGTGTATAATAGTGTAGAATTATTTAAGTCACAATAAATATGTTTTGTTTGCTTATTAGAAACAATCGCCTGATCATTGTACAACGCACTGCCTCGCAAAAAAACTCCGAGCCTGTATGCTAACAATTTCCGGAATATCTACGACTGTTAATAAAGCCCACGATAAGAATTTAGCATAATCCGCAGGTGCTACGATATATCTCCGATGCTTCACGTAAACAATTCAGGTGGCGTAGTCATAAATAAAATAAATTTTCCTGATTTCTTTTAGCGTAGGCGATAGGTATTTGAACTCGTGAATTGACCTAGTTCACAGGCATACTCACCGGTAGCGTCACCGTTTTGTAGGAACCTTAACGGTTTTAATAATAGAAAGAACAAAGAGGTAGAAGAACTAATGTAGGAAGAGACATCAACTTAACTAAGTACACGAGATATAACAATTAATCATCGTATAGCAAAGGCAAAAGGCAACAACAACAATAAAACATAAAAAAGAAAAAAGGATATATAAGAAATGGGCAGCCAAATCCACAATAATTAAATTACACAAGTGTGGATTGCGTCAGTCTTGAACAAAGATCAAGGCGGTAGAAGTGTGAAATATTTGGATATTATCAATTCTATTGTAAATTATGAATATGGATAGTATGACTTTTGCCATACTAGTAATACCGCGATGGATGACAGAGAGTTTTTCAGAATTATTAACCCTCATAACAGAATTCTCAGGGACAACAACAATGATGTTTTGTCTTTATTTAATTTCGCAAAAGAGCTAAGAGATATTGGTAAATCGTCGAACTTTCAGTAGTTGATCCTATTCAGGAATAAGCTGGTTGGAAGACTAAGAGTGTCCTGCATTCGTCTCTGGTTCTGCAAGACCTTTTGGATTTCCCAGTTTTCTAAGGTATAAAGCGTGGGTCCGCACCTGTGGAAACTGCAAAAATGCGCTCAGGAAAGAAAGGAAATTATCACATAATTTTAAAACTGACTTAAATCTGGCTCTAGAAGACTCTAGCGATAATGTTCTCTTTTAGAAAACTTAGACATCTACTATTGGGATAGCACATTATCCTGAGATCGGACCACTAGCCGCTCTCCTTCCTCTCCTCTATTAAGGATAAGAACCACTAAGCAGATAATTAGGTGGAACCTAGAACTACACGAGTATAGCATAGATATCCAATGCATCCCAGGGAAAAGTAACATAGTAGCGGATTATTTATCGACGTCCTTTAACCAGATAATGAAGAAAATCAGCCTGTTAGAGCGGATGATGTTTCTACCCTCATTCATAGAATTGAAGAAATAGAAATAAATAAAAAGTATATAAATAAAATATAAATAAATAAATATGATTTTTTGATGCAGATTAAGGGTGATTCGATCGCTATTAGAGTCACTGTGCATTCCGCGATCTCAGTCATATTGAGATTGCGAGAAAAAAAAAGAGAGAGAGAGAGATTAAGGTGAATACACCTGAAGCAAGTTTTGACCTAGTAGAAACTGGGATTTATTGGAAGTATATGCCCAGTATTTTGTATACATCCTCGAAGATAACACTTTGCTTAGGATTAAAGCAGCCAGACACTTCTGAGCTTTGGATTTGGGAGTCATATCCATTATTCCGTTGCTTCCTTTTTTTTATAAAAGAAAATATCTCCATTCATCTCTACGAATACCTGAAGTCATTGAAGGGATAATAAAATCAAGTTGCCAGTTGTTCAAAGAGCAAATTAGATGTGCCAGATAATATAAAATGGTGGTCTGAAAGGTTTCAGGCCTCACAATGAAGAACCGAATTTATAATTTCAAAATTATAAATTATTGTTTTTATTTTTCAACATAATCTCCCGTACAAATAATACATTTATTCAACCGATGTTCTAGTGCCATTATCCCGTCCCTGTAGTGTTTCTCAGTAAGATCTGCAAAATACCCCTCTACAGCTGCAATCACCTCTTGATTCGAATAAAAATGCTGACCAATCGAGGAAGAGTTTTAATTTTTGGAAGAGATAGACGTCAAAGGGAGCCAAATCTCGGGAAGGGTGAATGTTCCAACAATTCATAGTGCAGATCCCTTCATTTTCCCATTGCCAAAACACCTTTGTGAGCTAGTGCATTGTCTTGATGAAAGATGATTTTATCTTCTGCAAACTCGGTCTTTTCTCACGAATATTTTCGTCTAGTCTGATGAAAAGATCGGAACAATAATCCCCGGTTATTGTTTTCTAGATAATTAATAAAAATGCCTTTAGCAACCCGAAACACCTATACCATGACCTTCCCTGCTGATGGAACCTACTTTGTCTGCTTTGGCGATGAGCAACGGGCTTCTCTCTCTCTCCACTTTTTACTGATGTTTGGATTCTGGTGAGTAATGGTGAAGCCAATGTCTCATCCACAGTAATAAATCGACCACAAATAGTTTTATTCTTGTTGAAATGCCCCAAGCACTGTTTAAAGATTTTCATGCGAGTGCGGTTTTTTATGTGCTCTGAATAAGCGCTGCAAACATCTTGCGGGAAACGTTTTCATCTGCAATTCTTCATGCAAAATATATCCTCCACGGTCTTTTGAAATGCCCATAGTCTCAGCAATTTCACGCACTTTGACTTGTCGGTCATCCAATAACATATCCTGCATTTCATCAATGACTTCTGGCGTTGTTACTCGTTTTGGACCACTTTTACCTGGATCAGCTTCAAAGCATGTTCGGCCACATTTAAACTCGTCAGCCCTCTTAATTGTCGAAAACGAAGCAGAAGAGAGCCCGTAAATTTTTTGAACTTCGAATGACTTTCTCTTAGCGTGAAATCTTCTTTTAAAAATAATTTTATAACCGCACGATACTCAATTTTATCCATTTCACGGGATAAAGACACCTTTGCTTCAGACAGCTGTATAAAACAAACTACTTGATAGGGTGACATGCAGTGTCACATGGATGCTTTGACAGATGTCAAACTTAGATAAAAGAAATCTTTCTGATAGTGTTGCCATCTATGTCGAGGCCGAGAACGTTTCAGACCACCCTCGTAAGAATATCAGTCAATATTTTTGGGAGAGTTGCACGAAGTGCAAATCTTGAAAATGAAAAAGAACACGTTCATCATCATTTTCAATGTGAACGGTCACCATAGTGCTAGGACAAACAGCCATGATTCCCACCTTAATTAGATTTAGGACCTCCTTTCTCTACTATGACCACAGCCTTACAGGGAATATTTTACAAAACGCTCAATGCGAATTTCGGATTATTCGCATTGTAGGCATGAAATAAGGTCCTGGACTAATGTGGCGCAGAAGTCTCTCGACTTCGACCAACGCTCCAGATTATCCCACAGATGTTCAACATTTGGGTTGAGATCAGTGCTTTGTGGAGGCCATTCAACTGTGGTAACGTTCATGTCCACAAACGTAGCAGTTCCATCATCAGCCTTACGATACGGTGCATTTCCATGTTGAAGAGACAACAGTCCTTTCCGTAGAAACCCCAGAATGTAGGAAACATTGCTTTGTCCATAATATTCAGATACCTCAGAGAATTCAATGTTCCTTGCCCCACTATGAGAAATCCGAGGCCAAACCTTGAAGGACAGGACCACAACAACAACACACCGCAACCTCCAACATTCATATTTAGGGTTAGGCACTCAGGTAAGAGAGCGACACTGGGCATCGGTAACAGCTACATCCATCCCTCTGCTAGATAAAAGGTCTAGAGCATGATGTGTCGTTCTATAATACAGATTCCCAACTCCTAGGGCCAAGTATAAACTTCCTTTACACCACTGGAAACGACGTTGCATATTAGATCGGGAAATATGCGGACTGTATATTGCAGTCCTGACACGGAAACACTGTTGTGAACATCGATTCTGGATATTTTTGTGTAGATCCGTTTTACAATCGATGCCTTGCACTTCACATTGAACGTGTCGGCCATACAATGACTGTTTTTTTTATTATCTTTCATAGTCCGACACGTTTAATGAAAGTGGTGAGTCATTCATGTAGAATAAGTACGAGCCTTATCAATTAAAGATGAGTTAGCCGATCTCATTCGAAGGTAACAGGATTTTCCCTCCGGGAAACTCGGGTTGTCATTCCACATACACGCAATTTATGCACAAAAATTACTAGTGGTGGGCGGTAGATGGCGTTGATGTAGATGATTGGTAATAGAGGTTCTTCTGTGTAATGGTGGAGATGGAATGTTGTACAGTGGGTGTCCTGGAGCGATGAGTCTTTGGACTCGTTGGAAGTGTCACGAATTTTTTTTTTTTTATATTTAAATATATTTTATTGATTTCTAAAATATTTATACACACAATAAACATCTTGTGTGACATTGCATCTTATAATTTTACAGACTTCAGCACTAAGTGCTGCAATTCCTACATTCGATTTTTGCTTTTATATTATGTATTTACAACACATGTTATTCTAATATTAACAATGAAGATTATACAGAATTTTTTTGTATAATTTTTATATTTATTTCTTTATTTTTATTTATTTTTATTTTAATTTTCTTAAGTTTGAGAAAGAATGATTATACATAGAAATTTCTGCATTTGCTTATCAGGATTACATGTAGATGAGTGAGGCAAGTTAATCCCACCTACTTCGAAGCTTGGGTTAGCTTTTATGAAGAAGGTGGGATTTAGCCTTCATTATTTGTGTTGTTGTTGTTACTGTTTATGTATGGGATGTAGACAATGGATGCTAGTGATTTGTGATGTGTATATTAGTGTTAATGGTTTCTTAACTTTGTTGGTATATTTTCCAGAGTTCGTTTTTTAATGTTCTGTAGTTATCTACGTGTTTTAACTTTCTTAGTAGGTTGTTGAGTTGCGTGGGTAATAATAAATAATAACCATCTGAGGATGGGTATTATTTATTGTTTTTTTTTTTTTTTGCTGTGTTGGGAAGCTACGAAATCTATGATTGAGAAGTTAGCGCTCGCGCACACACACAAACACGCACGCACGCACACACACACACACACACACACACACACACACACACACACACACACACACACACACACAATAACTTGGAATGTATTGATGCGTCGCTGAACTGGAAGCCTGAACGAATATATTGTGTTTCATTAAGTTTGTATGGTATTTTGGGTGCGTGTTTCTTGTTCATAGTATGTCCTTAGAACTCTTTTCAGGCTATTGTAGTTTGTAAGGTTTCTGTATTCAAAAGGTAATTTGTTTATCATGTCTGGGATGTAGAAGTTTCGCGTGGCCTTTCCCTGTTGATTATTGTATTTATATGTGATATCATTAGAAGTCTGAGGTCTTGTTACACGGTATGTATTTCTGACGGTCCTGTAGTTGGCATCGAAATAATGTTTCAGCAAAGCTGCATAGTGACATAGATGTTTTGCTGTCAGTATTTTGTGTTCCGACATTGCAATGTATATAAAGTCGTTATTTTCTCTTTGTTGCCAAAAGATCAGTTTTATCATTTTGTACTGTAGTGACATTAATCTGTTTAATTTATAGGCTGCACAGAAAGCATACGTTGTTATACCGTATCTTAGTATATTTTGGCATAGTGCTTTGTATATTAGTGTTTTTAGGCGTATGGGAACTATGTCCTTTAACCTGTAGAGTTTGTCATTTATTGTTCGGTGTTTGTTGTGTAGATGGTTTATGTGGCTATTCCAGTTCATATCTGCATCGAGGTAAATTCCAAGGTATCGTATTGTTTCAACCTGAGTGATTGTGGTGGTTTTGCTGTTCTGTGTGTTTTTTATGTTGGAAAGTGGATGTTGGATGGTTATGATAATATGAATGATATGAATGATATGAAAATATGATAATATGAATAATAATAATAATAATAATAATAATAATAATAATAATAATAATAATAATAATAATAATAATAAAACTTATTCATATGAATAGATTTTTATTAATGATTATCTACATACTCTCTCGGATTAACAAACGCCCAAAATATTTATCCACAGCAATAGCTACTAATGCTATGGAATATAACTATATTTTCCATGTAGGAAAACTGAGATTGAGAATTCTTGATTTTCAAAAATAAAACCATTTTACGAATAACAGAGTTGGTAGCAATAAAAGCACAGAGGAATTCAATTAATGTCCCTAAATCATGTCAGAAGTTTGGCTTCTCGACGAACTAAAAATTATCTTCAAACTCTTAATCAGTCAGAACACTTCCGACTCAATGACGAAGACCATGTACGGCATACTAGTGAAGGCTTTCCAGATTTTGGAAGATGGCCACACTAGAAACGCTCTCTCATCCTGTAAAGTAATGTTAATATTCTTTCACCCTGTTTCTTGGTCAATTCTTTAAAATTAATTTATATTATGTACACATTTAATATTTATCGTATCATTTTGAATTTTCTACGTCTTTAACAAATCTCGATTTTATTCCAGCATCCTCTTTAATTTTGTATTGACATAAGAGAATAACTAAATTACTCGCATTTTTCAGTTCACCTGTCATGATTATCGTTTATACGTGATTTCTAATTTCTACTTTGGTATTATGTGTTTATTTTTCTTTCTCTATTCGAAATTCGTTCATTATCTCATTGTTTCTGATGAATATACACTTCGATATTTCGGTTTTGGGCTTAATTTTTAAAAATTTCATTACACAAATTTTTCATAATTTTACATTTCATGTTTTCAGCGAATTTTTTCAAACAATTCTTAATCCTGAAAGATGAATTCCAGTTAAAATTTAAAGATTTTGAATGAACGTAAACAAATGATTAACTATACAAGACTGCAAGATACCTTAATGATAATATTACTTTTATCATTAAATAATGAAACAATTGCATAACAGTTCGTTCTATATTTGCTTTAATTGTAGGAAGAACGTTAAATGCAGTTCTACAGTGAGCTGTAGATCTGCAAAACTGTAAAACCAAGAACAAAAAATGATAGCTACCACTAGTTAAGATAATATTGCAATATCCAGTTTGAAGAGGGAAGGTTGTGGTGAGGTACAGATAAAGACGAAGAATCCATCAGAAGGAGAAGAAGAAGATGATGAGTATGTCATCCCATGAATAAGGTGATTGTGATTTAGATCTTCTTCTTACAATTTTCATTTCGTGGCTTGCTACTGATATCTGTTTATATTTTAAGCCCTATTTGTACAAATAGTGGCTTCGCAATATGATTAAAAGTTAAACGAAATTCTAACAGTCCTGTAGAATACAAATTTCGGGATCGGATTATTAGTTTCTAAACTCAAGATGGGTAAATATAATATATAATAAACTCACCAAATCAACTTACATCCTACATTTTTTGGAGGAAGATGGACTGAGTCCTTGACTCTCATTCTGACTGCAAAAAATCTGTGTGGATGGTGTGTTATTAAACTAAAGGCTCTAGTCATGAATGCATAACGGCAATAGCCGAGCCTCAGTTAAAACGTAATTGACTACAGCTTTGCCATTCGTTACCCTGGTGCTCTAAGTAGTACTCAGAGCTCCGTTACCCTGGTGCTCAATGAAGTTTTAACTGAGGCCTGGTGCTCTAAATTTGAGATTTAATTCTTAATATGTACAGATATTTAAAACAGAAGGGTGTAAAATATCTACTTAACAGATTTAATCTGTCAACCTAATATTATATTTCAAAAATGATAATTCATGTTTAGTATGTTCAGTTCAATATTTCGTTATATCATATTTTAAACATTTTTTACTTTATTTTATATTATGTTACGTATTTATTCATTTAAATATGCTGATAATGAATATTACGTCAGATCAAAAAATATTTCTGTTTAATCGATATATTTTTGAAAGGCCAGAATGAAGCCTTTCAGGATCTTTATTATAGTATATGAAAGCTGTTTTTGTTTTGTGTAAATATTTATAATATATAAATTTATAATATATATATAAATAAATATTTTAATATCATTGCGATCGAATATGAGGTCATACCAGTATGATGTGCACTGGTGTCCAAAACCTGAGGACGAATACTATTTTTGAAGATTACGACTGCAAATTCAGGGTAATCAACTTGAGATTTAAATTTAAATTTAAATTTAAATGGCACTTCGGCTCCATTCAACACAGGTACGTGAATATCTCGACAAAGTGTGGCAAGACCTATGCCACAAGTAAACCTATACGCCCGAAGTTTTATCTTTTATCAGCAGCTCATCGTACATCACGTTTCTCAGAGACCGTGTATCCATAAAAATTATGATAATAAGATAATGTACCCTTTACAGATGTTTTAGTCTTTCTTCGGTTCTAGATACTTGATCTAGGGTCAAAACGATACTGTTTCCCATCGCGAGAATGTTCTTTAAATAATGATAGTTGTTTCATTTAATTTAAAGCAACTGTAGAACAGTTCGTTCTACAATCGCTTAAATGTAGAACGAATATTAAACACAGTTCTATAGTGAGCTGCATAACGATAAACGAAATGTATAAACATAATGGATAAACGAAAAACCTCATTTATCCATTTTTATGATAATAAAAAATATAGAAATTCTCGAATCCTGAGAAGTGTTTTCAATTTCGACTATGATTAGGACAAAATCACGAAAAGGAAACTTTTTTCCATTTATTTTCTGCACAATGGCTTATCTTTTATTATTAGCTCCGTGTATAGTAAAAGTATTGTAGATTACAGATTATTTTTGATAATTTACAATTATAGATAATTGTAAATTATCAAAAGTAATCTGTAATCCCACCAACCAACTCACCAACCAACCAACCAATCAACCCACCAACCAACCCCATGCTCCTCCAACGTAATGGAAAATGCGTCTCGCCCTATGACACACTCTCCAACGTCGATATATATTCCCAAACGATTCTACCCCAATTCACCTCCAACCAAGCGTCATCGTTTAAAACCACACCCAGTATAGTAAACTCCTATCCCCTGGATATGATCCAACTCTTCAAGGTCAATATTGTAATTAAATAGTGCGAACACTATTCAAATGCCAACTACCCCTCCAACCATCCCACCTTTCTCCTTCACTTTAAATGAAGTGGGTTTTTCTACTCCTTATATATCCGAAACACCAAGAATGGAAATGTGTGACGTCAGGATATTGTTGCCATGAAAATTTTAAACAATATGGATTTGTTTAGAACTTTAATGATAACAATAGGATTAAAGCAATGTAAATATGGAATGGTATATGCTTATATTGTTGACTTCACATTCTGCAGTATAACCAAATTTTTCATAATTTTACATTTCATGTTTTCAGCGAATGTTTTCAAACAATTCTTAATCCTGAATCATAAGATGTTTATTGTATGTATAAATATTTTAGCAATCAATAAAATATATTTAAATATAAAAAAAAAAAAAATTCGTGACATCACCAACGAGTCCGATGACTCATTCTGTCTCCACCATTACACAGAAGCACCTCTACTACCAATCATCTACATCAACGCCATCTACCGCCCACCACTAGTAATTTTTGTGTAGATCCGTTTTACAATCGATGCCTTCCACTTCACATTGAACGTGTCGGCCATACAATGACTGTTTTTTTATTATCTTTCATAGTCCGACACGTTTGATGAAAGTGGTGAGTCATTCATGTAGAATAAGTACAAGTCTTATCAATTAAAGATGAGTTAGCCGATCTCATTCGGTGGTAACAGGGTTTTCCCTCCGGGAAACTCGGGTTTTCATCCCACATACACGCAATTTATACACAAAAATTACTAGTGGTGGGCGGTAGATGGCGTTGATGTAGATGAATGGTAGTAGAGGTTCTTCTGTGTAATGGTGGTAGATCCGTTTTACAATCGATGCCTTGCATATTATAATTTTACAGAGTTCAGCACTAAGTGCTGCAATTCCTACATTCGAATTCAATTAATTTTTTTTAATAATACTTTTTTGCTTTTATATTATGTATTTACAACACATGTTCTTCTAATATTAACAATGAAGATTATACAGAATATTTTGTATAATTTTTATATTTATTTATTTATTTTTATTTTTTTTATTTTAATTTTTTTAAGTTTGAGAAAAAATGATTATACATAGAAATTTCTGCATTTGCTTATAAGGATTACATGTAGATGAGTGAGGCAAGTTAATCCCACCTACTTCGAAGCTTAGGTTAGCTTTTATAAAGAGGGTGGGATTTAGCCTTCATTATTTGTGTTGTTGCTACTGTTTATGTAAGGGATGTAGACATTGGATGCTAGTGATTTGTGATGTGTATATTAGTGTTAATGGTTTCTTAACTTTGTTGGTATATTTTCCAGAGTTCGTTTTTTAATGTTCTGTAGTTATCTACGTGTTATAACTTTCTTAGTAGGTCGTTGAGTTGCGTGGGTAATAATAAATAATAACCATCTGAGGATGGGTATTATTTATTGGTTTTTTTTTTTGTTTTTTTGCTGTGTTGGGAAGCTACGAAATCTATGATTGAGAAGTTAGCGCTCGCGCACTCACACAAACACGCACGCACGCACGCACACACACACACACACACACACACACACACACACACACACACACACACACACACACACACACACACACACACAGGATGACTTGGAATGTATTGATGCGTCGCTGAACTGGAAGCCTGAACGAATATATTGTGTTTCATTAAGTTTGTATGGTATTTTGGGTACGTGTTTCTTGTTCATAGTATGTCCTTAGAACTCTTTTCAGGCTATTGTAGTTTGTAAGGTTTCTGTATTCAAAATGTAATTTGTTTATTATGTCTTGGATGTAGAAGTTTCTCGTGGCATTTCCGTAGTGATTATTGTATTTATATGTGATATCATTAGAAGTCTGAGGTCTTGTTACACGGTATGTATTTCTGACTGTCCTGTAGTTGGCATCGAAATAATGTTTCAGCAAAGCTGCATAGTGACATAGATGTTTTGCTGTCAGTATTTTGTGTTCTGACATTGCAATGTATATAAGGTCGTTATTTTCTCTTTGTTGCCAAAAGATCAGTTTTATCATTTTGTTCTGTAGCGACATTAATCTGTTTAATTTATAGGCTGCACAGAAAGCATACGTTGTTATAGCGTATCTTAGTATATTTTGGCATAGTGCTTTGTATATTAGTGTTTTTAGGCGTATGGGAATATGTCCTTTAACCTGTAGAGTTTGCCATTTATTGTTCGGAGTTTGTTGTGTAGATGGTTTATGTGGCTATTCCAGTTCATATCTGCATCGAGGTAAATTCCAAGGTATCGTATTGTTTCAACCTGAGTGATTGTGGTGGTTTTGCTGTTCTGTGTGTTTTTTATGTTGGAAAATGGATGTTGGATGGTTATGATAATATGAATGATATGAATGATATGAAAATATGAATGATATGAATGATATGAAAATTTGATAATATGAATAATGATGATAATAATAATAATAATAATAATAATAATATAACTTATTCATATGAATAGATTTTTATTAATGATTATCTACATACGCTCTCGGATTAACCAACGCCCAAAATATTTATCCACAGCAATAGCTACTAATGCTATGGAATATAACTATATTTTCCATGTAGGAAAACTGAGATTGAGAATTCTTGATTTTCAAAAATAAAACCAATTTACGAATAACAGAGTTGGTAGCAATAAAAGCATAGGAATTCAATTAATGTCCCTAAATCATGTCAGAAGTTTGGCTTCTCGAAGAGCTAAAAATTATCTTCAAACTCTTAATCAATCAGAACACTTCCGACGCAATGACGAAGACCATGTACGGCATACTAGTAAAGGCTTTCCACATTTCGGAAGATCGGAAGATGGCCACACTTGAAACGCTTACTCATCCTGTAAAGCAATGTTAATATTCTTTCACCCTGTTTCTGGGTCAATTCTTTAAAATTAATTTATATTATATACACATTTAATATTTATCGTATCATTTTGAATTTTCTACGTCTTTAACAAATCTCGATTTTATTCCAGCATCCTCTTTAATTTTGTATTGACATAATAGAATAACTAAATTACTCGCATTTTTCAGTTCACCTGTCATGATTATCGTTTATATACGTGATTTCTAATTTCTACTTTGGTATTATGTGTTTATTTTTCTTTCTCTATTCGAAATTCGTTCATTATCTTCTCATTGTTTCTGGTGAATATACACTTCGATATTTCGGTTTTGTACTTAATTTTTAAAAATTTCATTACACAAATTTTTCATAATTTTACATTTCATGTTTTCAGCGAATTTTTTCAAACAATTCTTAATCCTGAAAGATGAATTCCAGTTAAAATTTAAGGATTTTGAATGAACGTAAACAAATGATAACTATACAATCATGACTGCAAGATACCTTAATAATATTACTTTTATCATTAAATAATGAAACAATTGCATAACAGTTCGTTCTATATTTGCTTTAATTGTAGAAAGAACGTTAAATGTAGTTCTACAGTGAGCTGTATAAAGAAAAAACCTCATTTATCCATTTTTATGATAATAAAAAATATAGAAAATCTCGAATCCTGAGAAATGTTTTCAATTTCAGCTATGATTAGGACAAATTCACGGAAAGGAAACTTCATTCCGTTTATATTCTGCACAATGTCTTATCTTTTAATACTATCTCCGTGTTTAGTAAACTCTGCTTTATCCAGCAAATTGTTTATGTTTTAAATGCCAATCTGATTTTCAGAATTGTAGATTGACCCACCAGCCTACCCCATTCTCCTCCAGTTCAATGGAATCTGCGCCTCGCCCTATGACACTTCCAATGCCCATTTCCCAACGATTCTACCCCAATTCTCCTCCAACCAAACATCATCATTTAAAACCACCCAGTATAGTAAACTCCTATGCCCTGGGTATGATCCAACTCTTCAAGGCCAGTATTGTACTTAAATATAGTGCAAACACTATTCAAATACAATCAATAAAAATTTTGTTTTATTAAAAAAATTATTATTATTATTATTATTATTATTATTATTATTATTATTATTATTTCATTCAACGCAAGAAAACCCTTCTATGGAGATCCCTCATGGAACACTTTTAATGGAGGTGGGATCCTTAAGCAAATGCATTCTAAACATCTTCAATATATGATCGCATGAAATCAGACTATTTTCTGAGTACTTCGAATCACCTCAGAAATAACGAATTTCTGATAAATTATGCAAGAACATTTCATTTGCATTCTTTATTATCAGTACAGCGTTGTTATCATTAAAAAAATTAATTTTTTTGGAACTAATTTTTGTTTATCCATATTTAATATTACAAAGAAATTCAAACATGCGTTTAGTTTCTTTCTAATGGATTCCTACCAATGGCTTACTTCCTTTCTTTGTAATCAGTTATCTCAATCATGAATTCCTTAGGAAATGTACAACCATCGCTCATATTTAGGGGTGAAATGCAAATGTAGTAGGTGTTCCTGAATGAAATATTTTCTCTTTCTTTTTCATGTGTTTTTTTCTAAATACATTCTCTTCTCATCTTCCATTCATGAGAGATATGCTTGCATTTCAAACCCGAATGTTAATATTTTCCTTTTAACTCTGTAAGAACAAATTTAAATTCATATTCAATATACTGAATGGAAATAAAAATGAATATGACCGTCATTTGAATTCAGATATTACACGTTAAGTGTTTGTGTTCATTATGAAATTTTAATAGCATTTCTGACATTGTTCCAGATGACGTTCAGTAAACAGAGACCATGTATCATATTTTTACTGACGTTCCACGAGTTTTTATTGAAATATTTCAATGAAGGCAGTGACAAAACCACTGAAAATAGTTTCTTAATATTTTCTTAATATTACAGATATCCTTGAATCAATGAATGCAATGAAGGTATGCATTAAACGTATTGCGATGAAACTCTGACTAAGATTAAAGCACGATGATTTTGTGAACTAGAAACGTTTAAGAAATAAATATACATAATCATAAAAATATGTGTCTCCCAAATTTTTTCTGATATGATTATCATTTCATTATGCATTACAATATCTAAGACCAGACACAGCATTTGGCATATTGTTGTCAACAAATAGGAATGTTAACTATAATAGGAAAATGGTATAAAGTAAAAATTCTTTTAATCACTTTGGTTAAATGATTACCGGTGCGTCGAAAGTCCCATATCCCAGCTCATGAACGCAATCATGAAAATGTTCTCGTAGGCAAGACTATAGTGATCTGCTTCTCGAACATCTGCAAATGACGTCACATTTTGGGTGACTTAAAAATTTTCACACAAGATTTTAGAGTTTAAATATTTCTTTATTTTTTTCAATAAAGAAATGAAGTGTAATCCATGAAGTTTAAGCACTAAACGGAAGTTTTCAAGCCGATGAGTTTGACAAAAGGGAGTTTTTCTAAATATAATAGCTTTGCTTTACTATTGATTTTATATTTTATTATAATATTGATTAATATAATGTGTGCGCGCGCACGCACACGCACACACACTCTTGACTGATCTCAATAGAGCCCTAATCTCAACCCTATCGAACATATTAACTGGAGACACAAGCGGAGTCAAGTGACGTCCGCACCACAACAGTCCAGGATTTCATTATGTGCCTGCAGTAAGAATGGTCCAAAATCCCTGTCGATTGCTGTCGTACTCTTGTGCAAAGTGTACAAGCGTGCTGCAGTGACCGCAGTAATCCTGTGGGATTGCTGCGGTCACTGCAGCTTAAGGGGATCTTGCATCTTATTTATTTGGGTGTCATGGTTGTTTGTTCCCCACACTATGGAGTCCGTTGACTTCTTTCCAAGTAGTGTATTTTAGAAACTATCCTCGGGCTTCTACTCCGAATATTTATGGCTAAGCTAATAACCTTAATACTATCCTTATATCCTTCTACATCATTCGCTAATGTTCTTTGTGTAGGCAGAATAGTTTTCATCTTTCCTAATCTATTTAAAATTTTAAGCATTTTTGTCGGAATACCAGTTGTAATTTCGAGGTTTCTCGTATAACTCGAAGGCTTTTTATAGGTTCAGAAGATGTCTGTGTTATTTCTGCAGTCGCGTTATCTTTATCTTAGATAGCATATATCGACTGCAGAAAATAATCTCCCCATTCTGTTTCCGAACTGCTAAGTCAGTTAATATTAATTGCAATAATAAAAGCAATGCATCTTGCAGAGGTGACTTGATCCCACCTTATTACAAAGACAAGAAGTGTAGTAGATGATTCATTATTTAATATACTACAACATCCATCAGCCATATAGTCTCAAATTTTTATTGTAAATTATAGAACAAAATTTGCAATAATAATTCCGGCTATTAAAAAACTTTAAACGGCTTCAAAATTATTGGGGGAAGCTGCATTCGATTTGCGTTAAAGAAGTGAAGTTTATTTCGATGAGAAAATGTCCTTATACCTAAAGAACTAATATTTGTTATAAAATAAAACAAATTATTTGATTAAGTTAGAGTCGATGGATTTCATATGCTTACCTTATTCTACCTACTTGTATCTCTTAAGAGCTAGAGTTATCCTTAGTTAAAAAATAGAAATGAATTAAGCATTTAGAATGAAAGAAGGAATACTTATATAATGTTTAAATAGCATTTAAAATTGTATTTACACATAAAGTGGACTGAGATCAAACTGCCCTTTACAAAACTAAACATACGCGTTATGCATTTTATAGAGTATATATTTACAGAATATAGTGAATACCTACATTTATTAGTCTATAAAGTTTCATCTTAGATACACGATGTGAATGCACAGTTTTAGGAAACATCCATTCTCAGCAAACACCTCATCTAATAATTCACCCGTCGTTTTAATAGGACATGGTTTGGAAATTAATGCCATATTTTCCAACTTACTTTCAACGTATTTTCCAATTTTAAGAAAAGAGTCTGTTCATTGTAAATTCTCTTCAATATTAAGTAATAAAAATTGTAATATATTTTCAATTCGAGGAAATATATTTCTACCGGAAAAAAAATAAATAAAACGTAACCAATAGATGCATACAATACACTTACTCATTCTTACTATTTGAATGAAAGACATATTGCTTATTAACAAAAACTCTTGTACGTACAGGCAGAATAGTCGAAATTCATCAACTTCATAACCAAATAGCATTACAATGCATAATGTTGTTGCACAAATGTAATAATTTTTATTTATTTATTTATTTATTTTGAATAACTCAGAGGGAGGTGAAAGAAATATTTCGACTGACAGATAAACTAATCTTTGTGTTTTGATTAATAAGAGAGAAGGAAATCCTAATCTAGACCTCGAATTATTTATGATTGGAATGCGCCAATCAACGTTTTGTCCCGAATTCTATTTCATATCACTACCGACTCCCAGTTGTTCTTATAGAACTATAGAAACATACATAGTTTTCATAAGCAAACATATATATATATTTGCTTATGTATATATATGACAGAATGATCATTGACTCGGTTAACATACATAGTTTTATGAAAAAAATTGAATGACTAGAACCGAGAATTCTCGGTTCTAGTCATTCAATTTTTTTCATAAAACTATATATATATATATATATATATTTACTCGGTTCATTTACTCGGTTGTTAAACATATTTTTTTTTTAAAAATTGAATGACATAAACCGAGAGAGAAGAAAAAAGGTTTAATAATATCACACGACTAGTTTCGGCGTTAAAAACATTAAACAATGAAGATAAAAACTGTGAACAGCACAGGAAAGTTACATATTTAACGTGAAAACGTTGTAGTTAACGTATTCAAAGCTGTTCCTTCGTTGGTCACATTGTTGGGTGAAGGCGTGCGTATAGCCTCTCGTGAGCGCCAGTATTTGATCACAGCAGAATGACAGTCTGGGAGGTTGTAGCTTAAATTATTGTTTAAATGTACAGGGTTGACGATGATTTCTCTATATTCTACAACAATTTTTCTCTCCAATTCGTCATGGCAACGGAAAATGTTCTTAGATCTATCCCAAAGGATTGTATGACTATGGTTTTCATCATCAGAATCGTCCGAAAAAAGGATATGGCTGGATAAAGCACTGGCACGTGATCTCTTGTAAGCGATGTCCCTTCTGTGCTCCTCCATACGCAATTCAATAGACTTATCCGTCTGGCCAAAGTAAAGAATGTCGCAGTCACACCGTATCTTGTACACACCGGGATATTTTGGATTGTGATAGCTAGGCTTTGGACGGCTCACAACAGAGCGGATTTTAGGAAGTGGAGTAAATAAAGTTCTAATGTTGTATTTTTCGAGAACCTTGGATTAAAAATTCCGTTTTAATCCTCCTAGCGCTACTCTAGGAATGAATACTGATGAAATAATGTAAAAGGCAGTATATATATATATATATATATATATATATACCATACTTAAGCTCAGTTTCCCAAAAATTAGCCAAGGTTCTCAAAAAATATAACATTAGAACTTTATTTACTCCACTTCCTAAGATCCGCTCTCTAGTGAGCCGTCCAAAGCCGAGCCATCATAATCTAAAATATACCGGTGTATACAAGACCTGGTGTAACTGCGACATTCCTTACTTTGGCCAGACGGATAAGTCTATTGAATTGCGTATGGAGGAGCACAGGAGGGACATCGCTTACAAGAGTTACGTGCCAGTGCTTTATCCAGCCATATCCTTTTTTCGGCCGATTCTGATGATGAAAACCATAGTCATACAATCCTTTGGGATAGATCTAACAGCATTTTCGCATTTTCCGTTGTCATGACGAATTGGAGAGGAAAATTGTAGAATATAGAGAAATCATCCTCAACCCATTACATTTAAATAATAATTTAAGCTACAACCTCCCATACTGTCATTCTGCTTTGATCAAATACTGCCGCTCACGCGAGATGCTATACGCACGCACTCACCCAACAATGTGACCAACGAAGGAACAGTTTTGAATACGTTAACTACAACGTTTTCACGTTAAATATGTACAGTGACTTCCTGTGCTGTACACAGTTTTTATCTTCAATGTTTAATATTTGTCTTTCTTTTATATAAAAACACCTGAAGAAGGCTGTAAATAGCCGAAACTAGTCGTGTGATACTATTAAACCTTTTTCCTTTTCTCTCGGTTTATGTCAATCTTTTTTTAATATATATATATATATATATATATATATATAGTTTTAAAAATTAACGGGTGAAACCTGTTTTGAAGTTAATACCAATATGCGTGAGTACATTTAACTTCTAGCGCCAATGCTGTTTTCATCCTCGATGACTCAAGATTGAGGGTGCACTGGAGTGGTGGTGTAGTCAATTAATATCTAAGAGTGAAGATTAATGTATTAAAATGGGATGTGTCTGCTTACAATATAAAAGAATTGGCTGCTTTATTTATTTAATTATTTATTTGGTTCGTTTATTTCGGTTTGGTTCTTCACTGGACCACCTATCTCCACAAATTTGACAAGTAATGTAAGATATTTAGGAATCTTGTATCAGCAACTGAAATACGATGGTCCCTGAATGAAACAAGTCTGATCAAATTATTTTGTGATCAAATAAGACAATAAAGTCGCCTGCTTCTCTAAGCAGGTTTAGCTTTCTCATTAGAAATTTCTTTCCGAATATAATAATACGAATCCCACTTTTGGGATATCGATTCTGCAACCCCCGTCTTAATATAAATTATCTCGTTAGAGGGCGATTTCGTCGCCATCTGTTAACTGACACGATGCTCTAAATGTTACAACATTCTGAACAAAACGCAGCGTATTCTGTTGTAATTCTCATGTTTACCACCGGCAAAAGATTCGTCTTTCCCATCGGTAAAAGTATGCAAAAAAAATAATAAAAAAGAAATCCGTTCAAGATGATGATGATATAAAACTGAATATTGATAACCAGGAGCAGTCTGCCTGTCATTAATACTGTTCTAAGAGAAAAATGGAAAGAATATTGTTATCTCAAATCAAACGTTTCCCTTCTTCAGAAAGAAATTCTGAAGAAGGGGAAACGATATTTGAACAGATTAAATTCAAAGAGTAAATATTAAAGAAAATTAATTGGAAGTCAGAAAAATGTTTAAATATCCCAAAACACATCCGAAAGGCAGCAGTAATGAGCTGCTTGGTTTGAAGGAATCAGAAATAAAGGAACACGAAAAATAAACAATTTATATATATATATATATATATATAAACCTTTTTACTCTAAAAAACGTTTTTTGTTTTTTTGTTTTTTTTGGAAAATGTTTCTCTTTCGTGGTCCTTTAATACTTCAAAAACTCAGCCTGATGTCTATTACGAATATCCCACTTTTGACACGCTGTACTTCCTACTAATTTCCCCAGAGAAAAGCTGAAATTAAAAAAGTATTATATATGTTATATTCAAACTGTATTTTTAATTACTCATTTGTGTTATTCAGAAGTATTTAGAAAATTACCGTTAACAACCCTTACGTTGTGATGTGAACTGTAATAGAATTAACTAATCAGATTGTTGAATAATGTATGCAGTTAATTGTGTGTTTGTGTTCCCTGTTAGATCTTTTGATTGTTAGAAACAAACATATTATTATTATTATTATTGTTGTTGGTGCTTTCTTTTTTCATTGGAAAAGCCATGTGCAGAAAGTGCATTTTAGCTTTAGAATTAATAATATGATATGGAGTGGAATAATCTAATCATCATGAGACTGGCTAATTATGTATTGAAAATATTCTTATAAGGTTTCTTTACGCTACATACAAATCCCTCTATTTCGTACCTGAAGTACGAAATAGAGGGATTTTTTTTGTTTGTTTGTTTGTATGAAAGAGACCTACATAGTAAAACTTTTAATACTAGTTTTTGGCATAATACTGCGATGTTTCGTATTTTTAAGCAGAGAGCATTTTTAAACCATGATCGCATTTTCTAGAAATCATCTTTGAATCTGCCACCGAACGCATTCATTTCAATCCTGAAAAATATGACATTTGTTTAAAACAAATGTACATAGTTAATGTATATAGGTTTTATCTACGTATGTTTAATCTAAGTATGTAGTGAATGTATCACCCCGATGAAGTTCCGTTTGTAAGCTTCGATGACCTTGGATCCTTGGGTCCTTGGTCGTTGAGGGAAAAAATTCCGGAAGCAAAAAACCTTTAGCAAGGTTGTTACTAATGTTTGCATTGCAGGCCTCATAATGTTGTGGCAGGATTCCTCTTCTAGGAAATATGTTTTTTTTTTTTTTCCTAAAATATTTTCCTGCCTCAATTGCTCATTTGCAATAGACTAGTCCTTTGGTTAAAATGACCCGGTTCGAATCCCATTTATGATGTGTGGAACATTTATCAGGTCTTTTTCAATCAAAATACTGAGTTATCCACTCTCATATGGAGGTAGAGGGATTTTCGTCCTCAGAACAAGCAAACAGCCCAGTGACCACACAGATCAACAAAAATAAAATACTTCCCCCCCCCCCTCAAGAGGAATGGCTATCCGGCTGAATTAAATTGCCTACAGACCCTAATCAGGGGACTAAACCCGTCTTAGAGGGATTAGAAATGGATGGATATTTCTAAAAACTCATTCTAAAAGTGAAGATTGACGTATTAAAATATGATTGTATCTGCTTACAATATAAGCGCGTTGATTGCGTATGCTAATAAACTCATAATTAAAATATTAGTTGCTATTTTCCGTTTTCATAGACATTTCTTAAATGAGGAATCGTGATAGTTTGAAACTATACAACGATAACTAGATTTAACATGCCAATATAACTTGACAAACATTTTTATGAAAGTCAGTGATGCTAGATGAACTGTATTTCTTTTATTCTCCATAAATGGACCTTAAAAGTTACATAAAAATCAATATATTACACTAAACTTTATGTATATAAATTTTATATGAAAAAATTATATGATTACAGAATGAAAGGTGGTGTGATAGAAGTACATAAACTTCTAAAAGATGTTATAGGATATCGGTTGATTATATTTTTCATTATACGGAAGGTCTGGAGAGGACAAAGGAGCTGGATTCCGTGGAGGTTAAATCAAAATTCTTGCCAGGGCTAGATTTTTCTCTCAGTGAAATGTGAGTGAGTGGAACAGTTTGTCAGTTGAAGTAGTATGTGCACTGTTGTGGGCGATGTATGTCCTCCCTCTAGGGGATTCTGTGAGCATTGAAATATTATGACATGATTTCTCAAATGCTGTTTTTTATATTAACAATATCGTAATAATATATTTGCATACCTTCTAGCTTAAGGAACACATACCGGCCACTGAATTAGAAACGGTTATTTTATGTATAGGCACGCGCCTATACGTAAAATAATTAGAGATGCATGATAAGAAAAGCATTAAGAGCGAAAAACACGTCTTGTTGTCTTCAGTAGAATATAACAAGGTGGCAAATACAGCATGAACATATCTATGAAAAATAGAAAGCTTAGAAGAGAGAGGAGGTTAAAATTATGCTGTTCGAAATATTTCATGAATAACTGATGAAAGTGGGAGAAACAGAAGATCCGTTTGCAATTTCATCGCTCAATTTGTGAAGCTTATTTTGACACAACTTTCGCTCATTATAAAGTCGAATAATTTTACAATGGCACGAGGAAAATCATCAACCATTCCTTCGTACCTAATACGTATTAGTTTTGACGTCGTTTCACTATCAACAAATCTCTCTCTCTTATCGATGCTTTAGAATTATTATCTAATGCTTTTCCTCCTGATATTTGTACAATTATTCAACTTGACTATAATCGCATATCCATCCTAAAATAAAATTTATTACAGAAGAACACAAAGCTTGTCTTTCGCAATTTCTATGCGTTCTCTTCTTATGACAGCTTAATGGTGTTCTGCAGTTTCCTATATACGGAGAAATAACATGCACACACACACACACACACACACACTGGAAAGTACATCGATTATATGTAATATAGTCACATCTTCTCACAGAGAAGATAGGCTTTATTAAAACCTTATCACACCGTCCACACATGTTAAGTTTTACGGATTTACTTTTGAATAATTAACTGTCCGGTATCAGGCCTACGTTAACCTGTAATGGCTGCAACAGCAAATTAATTAACATTAATAAATAATTAAAATCAATAATTATTGCGATCATTCAAATCTTCCTCAGAAATAAGCTTCACGAATTTCCGTTCCATATGTCAAAGGCATATCAGAAAGACCAGCGTGAATCCTTCTCCTAATTAACCATCAAAAATCTCTCCTTCCGGTTGATTTCTAGTTGATTTCCTCGTTTAGAGGAAATCAAGATCGTATTTTACGCCATTAAGTCTGATTGATTTGATCTCGCTAGCCACGCTATACCCACTAGACATAAAATTCATTTCGATAAAGCCAAAGTTTTAAACCAAAAGTTATTTTTTTTTATCAGAAAGACTGAATAAAGAGAGCAGTGGAGCTTATATCTATCTGCAAAACCTTAACAAAATGATTTTGTGAGGCTTCCCCATTATTGGGAGTTGTCCTTATCAACATCGCTAATTTTCGTGCTAAGCAATTTATGGTTTTTAAATAAATGATATTTATAACATATTATTTTTTGTAGTGTTTTATAATTTATAAATCGAATTTACCTGCTTCATTTAATATCATGAATTTCAATTCGCGATCTAATTTAATTATTCTTGTAATTTGTTTTGAATTTTTCCACATTGAGAATAGTCAGGGAAGGTCCAAAATGCTGCTAATGTTAAATAGTGATGTTTTAAATGTAGAGTTGGTATTCGATATTTTAATTTTCACTTTTGATGCGAGGTTTGCTAAGTGAATTTTACGTTTCTGTTTTTCTCTCTGAGGAATATATTTCTTTGAATTTTTTTAGAAGCATTAGGATTAGGTATCAGCAGTTTTAAGGTTAACTTGTCATGGTTTTCTTCTTTTAATGAGCAAGGAGTGGGGATGAATTCAAGAATAGGTATGACAGATGGCGGTGATAGTGGTGTGTGATCTCCCTCGATGAGTCCCTGACTTATGGCATGCGAACCAACTAGGGAGATATATTTGACTACCATCTAGTTACATAAAAGATTAGAAGCAGAATCTCAAAGTGAATATTATCCTTCTATAGGATATGGCATCCACCAAATTGGACAAGTGTCTTGTCCAATCTTGCGAAGGGTTGGAGCTGTACATTCGTTACCTAACAATGAACAAGCATTTTCCTGTATGCTAAATATGAATTCATTGTTGAAATGGTTGTCATTCTCTGTTCTGTGTGTGGTACCCAATTTTATAGCTGAAATTGTTTCTCTTGAAATTCTTCATTTCATGGATGAATTTGATGTGATAACAGCGATTGATTCAGTACAAGACATTAGATAATTCCAAAAATAATTGGAATCTTTCTCCGGAGAATATATAACATACTAAGCCAGTGATTCTTAACTGGGGGCCTCGGAAAACTTATAGAATGCTTCCAATTTTTAAAATTTTGAAATCTCTTAAAATATTCATTCCAAATAATGAACTTGATTGTAGAAAATTGTAGATTCGAATCCCGTATAATAACTGCGAAAATACAAATTCATCGCCAACGGACGATGGCACACTACTGAAATTGACAAAGGATTTAAGTCTGATCTCCGTTTTCAAGGAGAAACGTTTCGTCCAATTATGAATCCATATCCGCACTTACGAGTATGTTCGCCATTCAAAATTTGTTGCCTTTTGTATCTACATATTTGTATGAAAAAGAATTTTCCACAATTGTAAAAATTAAAACGAAACAACGAAATCGACTACAAATAGACTCCTGCATTCGAATAGGGACATTCGAATAGCATTGAGTAACACAATTGAAGCAAGAATAGACAAATCAGTAGAGAGTGTTCAACAACAGAGGACTCATTAAAATACATTTACGTAAAGTTGATTTCTGAAATTTTTGTTATTATAATCAGGAAGTAAAACCACTATTTTTTTAAGTTTAATTATTATTATTATTATGTTATTACAAACTAGGGAGACGCGAAATATTTTAGGATACTTAGGGGGCCGAGACCAATAAAAAGTTAAGAACCACTGTACTAAGCCACCGTTGTGCAAGAACTATCCTTTTTATCTCTTTTTTTTTCAAATACTTTATAGGACTGTTTCATTCTTTTCTACTTCCGACTTATGTCCCATAAACCACGAAGAGATTTAAACATTTGTTAACTATTTTCATTCTTTTTTGTTATAATGAAACTCAGAACCTGGAGATTTTTTCATTACTTATAAAAAATGCATCACATAAATGCCTTCCATTTTCGGCTCCACAAAGAACTTTTCTACAGCATGCTCCATGACAGCTGTTAATATTTCTGGCTGCAGTGCCAGAATGTCTGCACAAACGTACTCCTTCAGGTTTTGGGTTGTCTGGAATTTGTTCACATGCACTTTTTCCTTCAGGTAACTCCATACGAAGAAATTGGGAGCCGTCAGATTCTGTGGAACGTAATGGCTAAATAATTGCAGATCTTCCAGAAATTAGTCGCTCTTTGCGTTAGAAAAATCGAATGCTAATTTTCAAAAAAGTGACGATTTGGGTTCTTTATTGGGTTGTGAACTTTTGCTAAATCAATTTCCCAAACGTTCCTTAGATTAACTGAAAAATAAAATGAAAAACTTAGCAATCAAAAACGTTATTCACATTTTTAAACCCCTTCATGACTTATGGGCCACAATGTGTATAAAATTCCAAAGAGATATGTTGAGATCGAAAAATTACAAAACATTTTCTATGAATCTGAATTTGTATTTATTATTTTGGGTTGATTAATTATTTTTTTGATTTATAATAATTTTGGCATCTAATTACCTCAAATCTCGATTTATAAGTTCTTTGATACACTCGTCTGGGTGCATTTTTTTTAAAACTGTTAGTTCATCATTCCACCAAGGTAATGATTTTGGAAATCGAAGCTTTAAATATAATTTAAACGATATTTGAGTGTGTGGACTCAGGATCGTTTTAAATATGATTGAACATTACAACTAAGGAAGGCAATAGCGTCTTTTCCTTTCACCAGATGTCTGGATTAAGTTGTTTCTTGCTAGCTGTTATTGATGCTGCGATGTCTTAAAATTAGATTTTAAATTTCTTCTTCCAAGTCTTCTACAAATCCGTTGCTTCAATGGATGGCCTAGAAGTAATTGATTCCCAACAATGAAGAAAAGTCTTATATTTGATCCCTCGAGTAAGGTTAAGGGATTTCGTAAAAGGTAAATTAAAATAATAAGTTAAAAAATCTCTTAGTCCATCCATGGCTCTAATTCAAATCCTATTTTATGCAACCGTAAAAGTCTATTTATTTAAACTGAAATACATGCAAAGCATTATATAAAAACATATATGAAGTTAGGTGGATGGAGTTTTAACAGATCTCATAATGGAATACACGAAGCGAAAGTAGTCCGGTGAAACGAAATAATCAGGAGAAAGAGGAAAAAACTTTTTTTAAAACATGAGATAATTAGCATACACAGTGAAGCCTCTGCGGACACTGACCCACCACCAATCCCGTTTCGCCTCCAACCTTGAGCAATCACTCGATACGAAACAGAATTGGCACCGTAACATCAAAAACTGGCTCTTATACAATTATTCAAGGCCTTTAACACCCCTCCACCATCCCACCATTCTCCTGACCTTAAGTGAAGTAGATTCGGCTTCTCACTGCGGATTGATTTAATGACAATTGATTCCTAACAATGTAAACATTGTTACCTAGAATTGATATCCGAAAGACCTAGGATATGAACTGAGGTCTTTGAAACATACTAAAGAAACTTATAATCTGGAAGATGCATCTGTTTTAACGACAAATCTCGTCTTTATCCACTTAACGAATGTAGTTGTTCATGGGGTCAAACTTGATTTCTAAAAATGAAGAACAGGTCTTAGTATTTCTAAACATACTAAATGTGATTGTGTATGCCAAATAACTACTACTAAAAGTTTAAATATTTTGTAATTTTTAATGCTATTATTATGTTGAAATAAGAATCTTTTCAACTGGTAATTAGTGACTCATAATGAGACAGGATTTCTGTCCCCCAGTATGGGGTTTTCTAATCCCCCAGTAAAGTTGCTTAGAGGTAGATTACTCTACCACAATATAGCTTTATCTATGTAGATATGGCTTGTTTGTAGTTTAAAAATGCGCTTACATTTTAAATAAGTATACAAATAAAAATCAAATACTCAAATAACCGTTTGGTGTTGCTCTACATTTTTGTAAGGGTTTTCTTTCTCCCCCCCCCCTATTTCCCGGCATATTTTTCTTGTAAATACTGGTGCTTAATTTGAAATACACCAAAAAAGATGAGTAAAAAAAAAAGAAACAATGCTGTCACAATGTGCATCTTGTGTAATTATAAAATATTAGCCAGCCGAATACATTCTTTGCCCGGTTTTTCTGTCATGCTTGAAAAACGTTTACTGGAGGAAAATCCTGTTATCACTTTATGAAGTTAGCTATCTCGCCGTCAGATGCAGAATCAATACTAAATTCCTTAATATTAAGTGTTTAATATACTTTGTACGACGTCCTCTACTTCAAAACTAAAGTCATGGTCAGAAATTCTGAACCGAGATGAGGAACTAAGTTATTTTCTGATAACCAAAAATATATGATAATAATTCTCACATACAAGTATATTGTGAACTTGGTCGTAATTATCATTATGAAAGGATTGTGTATCCTAGTGAACGTGCTTTCTAAATTATCGTATTTCAGAATTTCTTGAGAGGTTTAATTTTCTTCAGGTGATTTTCTGTATTCAATTGTCTGCTGGACTATTATTAGTCAAATATTAATATATGTACTCCACATGGCATCCATCTTGAATATTTTCTACTAGTGTTCTCTCATTACTTGTGTTATTTTTCAGTATTTCCATGTAATTACTCCAGATATCTTGAATATGTTTAATTTTATATCGACTTTATCATCGCGTACAGCTTTTATTGTTTTTTTTTCTTCTTTCTATCCTCTCTCATAAGTTTCTGATTGCATGTTAGATTCTTTTGATCTACTAACTGGTATTTGAATATTAATTCAAAAATGTATTTCGATTAAACTGATGACCTGCTATTACGATTGCTTAAGGTTACGGTAATAATCAAGGTTTTTACGATTTTCTCCTTAATGTATGGGCATGAAATCTAGTCACACTCAAAGTAAGTTGGCTAATGTAATGGTGGTTAATGACATCTCAATTATTAGTCTCCAATGCGTTTCAATAGCGTCCGTGTTTTGTGCCTTTTTTTTTTTTAACTTTCTGGACGAAAGTTTTCCAGCGTCGTATTAGACTGGTTAGCTCATCTTCAACTGGTTCGTCAATGTAAAGGTTCTCCGCGACCTGGCAATGTCCTTGTGATTGCAAAAATTTTGTAGTCAAACTCAGATTTGAACCTGATTTCGAAAGGCATGCTAGTTTTCAACTAAAGGGGCATCGTCTTAACTAATGGCGGAAAGTTGTCTCTATCATAAATATAAACACAGCAATTATATCTCTTTAAAAGCTTGATATTTGGTGTACATAATAAGACCCCGTATTGTTCCAGAAGATACAGAGCATTATTAAATCTGAATCTTGTTTTACTGAAATCAAGAAAAATCCTATCAATCTTGCTGCAGGAAAGACAACTTTAAAAGAAAAGTTCTGTTTCTTTTAAAAGTAACAGGAATTCGTTATACAAAAGTCAATTTACAGAAAGCAACAAACTGACTACATTCCATTTCTATGTTCCTCACTCATATAAAATAGTGTTTCTGAAACATTTTGTCTATTTTAAAATGCTAACCGTTAAATTTGCGGTCATTGTACCCAAAAATAGTGTATACTCTTTCATCATCCCCAAAGCATACCTCATTTAATTATGTAAAAGAATAAGCTTTTCAAAATGAGTCAAGTAGGAGAACAAAATACGAGTGATGACAGGGTAATGTTTGGATCTTTCTTTCTTTTTCTCATATTTAACCAAAAAAAAGCTTATTTCTCGAATAGATATTTAGATTATTTCCATATGAAGAAGCTATTTTTAAATAATTAATAATTTATAGATATGCTTCAAAAATAGTTTAAAAGAATGCATGGATTGAATGTTTTTATTGGGTAGGTCGTCTTAAATCAACACAATCCAATGTGTATATAATAAAATCATTGACTGTGAAAGAATTTAATTTCCTTAGTGTCACTTCAAACGTAAATGCTGATTTTGTGATGTGATCTAAAATTCATATATTTTTAGTTTTATAATCGAATTTTTATACTTGAAGTGAACGATTGTCCCCTGCACATCTTAAATTTCACCCATTAAAAGAAATAACAAAGAGATAGCCGAACTGCCTAAATGGTTAACGACAAAGCGAGGAAAAGGGTACATGAGATACGGAACATGGGACGTTAAATGTCTACATGGAAAAGAAAACGAATTAATAGATGAATTTAAAAAATCAAGATTGGATCTGCTAACAGTCACAGAAACCGAAAAAAAGGTCAAGGTTGCCAGAAAATGAAAGATGGGTATATACTTTTCTAATCAGGGGGGTAAACCCAAGAGAATGGGGAAAATAAGGGGTAGATTGCATAATTAAACAAATCTCAAAGAATATATTACTAAATGGCAACTAATAAACGAAAGGTTGTTGACAATCACTATCGATTTTAAATCAGAAAACTAAGTATTCACTGTAATTGTTGCACATGACCCAAACGATAATGCTAATAAAGAAATTAAAGATGAATTCCTCGAACTCTTACAAAATAAATTGAAGAAGTTCAAGGGCATATCATACTACTAGGAGGCCTTAATGGCCAGGTAGGGAATCAAGTAGATGAGGAAACGAAACAAGTGTTGGGATCACTGGGAAAAATAACCCGGAATAATAATGGAGAAAGAATAATAAATCTTTGCCTTACAAATAATTTAGTAATAGCGAATACTATGTTCAAGCATAAAGAAATCCATAAGTTTACCAGGGAAGAGCCCAGTAGAAACGAAAAATCTATAACCGCCTACGCCAGCATAAGCAGATCGTACTGGAAGTATACAAAAAAATGCAAGAATCTGTAGAGGTCCTGAAATAGGCAGTGACCACTACTTATTAGTATTGGAAACAATTCATAAAATAAAAGTTGAAAAAATGTAGGAAAAGCAGCAAGGAAATAAATGTTAAGATAAAGAACTACAAACTAAAGAAACAAGGAACAGCTATTGAGTATAAAGTAAAATAGAAGAGAAGATGAAAGAAGTAGAAAAAGAGATATATGAAGACCAAGATGTAGAAAACCGATGGCACAGGTTCAAAACACTTCTTCTAGAAACAAGCAAAGAAATTTGTGGTGTATCATTAAATAATAAACAGAAGAAACATAAAACACCCTGGTGGACTGAAGAACTAAAATAAGTAATTAAATAGAAAAAACAATTATGGAAGAGATATATAATATCAAAGCTGCAGGTTGATAGAGAACTATACAACAACCAAAGAAATAAAGTTAAAACCTTGGTGAAAGAAGAGAAAAGAAAATGCTAGGAAAACTTCGGACATACGTTAGAACAAAATTTTAAAGGAAACCAAAAACTCTTCTATAATGTTTTAAGAAGAATGAGGTGAGAGAAAGAATGCCCCATAAAGTTTATCAAAAATAAGGATGGAAAGTTACTCACAAATTCCGAAGACATCATGGAAAGATGGAAATAGTACTTTCAGGAATTATTGGAAGATGAAGGACATGGAAAAAATAGAACTCTAAGAGCAAGACATGCAAATGAACTGTTAGCAGCAATAAATAAATCAAAACTTGGCAAATCAGCATGTCATGACTAAATAACACCAGAAATGATAAAGAATTTAGGAACGAAAGCCATAAAATTTCTTTTACACCTATTCAATGTTGTATGGAAAAAGAAAATTATTCTCAAAGAATGGGAAGTAGCTATAATAATCCCTATATTTAAGAAAGGAGACAACGGCAAATGTGAAAAACATAGAGAAATTTCGCTTTTAAGTGTTCCAGGAAAATTATATGCCCGTATTTTAGAAGCGCGGCTTAGGAATCAAATAGAGGATACACTGGATGAAATGCAATATGGCTTTCGAAAAAAATAGAAGCACGCAGGATCTTATCTTCAGTCTTAGACAAATATCAGACAAAAACATTGGAATATGGGCAAGAACTACATTCATGTTTTATAGATTTTGAAAAGGCCTTTGACCGAGTTCCCAGACACTTAATATGGCAAACATTAAAGAAAAACAAGATACAAGATAACTTAATACCAGCCATACAAAGCCTCTACAAAAGTAGTAGAAGTAAGAACCTGTAATAATAGATCAAAAGAATTTGAAACAAATGTAGGAGTGAGGCTAGGCTGTATCCTCAGCCCTCTTCTCTTCATCATAGTAATGGATGAAATTTTAAGGGCATGCCAAACAAAAACGTTCCACCTAGGATACAGGAAACTGAAAGAAACCAGGATTTCACACATGGCTTTGGCAGATGATGTAGTGATCCTAGTAAATACAGCTGAAGATTTGCAATACGATATCAACATTTGGTATGAAGAAACAAAGAAAAAGGAATATGACCATAAATATAAATAAAACTAAAACAATGATCATATCTAGAAACCAACAAAAACACATAATAAAAATAGAGAATCATCAACTGAAACAAGTCCACCCCTTTAAATACTTGGGATCATATATAAAAGAAGATGGTAGACTAGACACAGAAATTAACAACAGGATAAGAGGGGGAACAAAGCTATTCTATGCAATGAAAGGCCCACTCCTAGATAAGAAAGAAGTCACCCAGAATACCAAAATGGCAATGTACCGTTCAGTGTTTCTGCCAACATTAACATACAGTTGCGAGTCTTAGTGTTTAACAACAGGAAACACAAATAAACTACAAACAATTGAAATGAAATATCTCAGGAAAGTGGCACAAAAAACAAGACTAGACCGAATAAGAAATCAAAACATAAGAGACAGCCTTCAAGTTGCGCCTCTGAATCAATTCATAACACAAGCCCAAATGAGATGGTTTGGGCATCTTAATCGAATGGAAGAAGGAAGAATAGCAAAACCTGTATACGAAAGCCAGAAAATTGGAAGAAACATAGGCTGACCCAGGAAAGGTTGGCAAAAGGAAATTAAAGAAAAATTGGAAAAAAAGAGAATTAACTGGAAAGAAGCAAAACAACACACCTTGGATAGGACGGCATGGAAATCTCTTTGGCAAAATCTCCACGCCTAAAAGCATAAGAGATCATAGACAAAGAAGAAGTGATATCAGACTAATATAGTCAAGAAATTGATAATCAAAGAAAAATTCTGCAACGATAGGAAAAAGACGAACTATTTCACATGCTTTACGAAAACATAAAAATATACTTAAGTATAAAGAGCTAATAAGCTTCATTTCGGCAATGAAAACATTATTTAAATTAAGGGGATATTGAATCCCACATAGTTTTAAAACCCCTTTAAATACTTGGGATCATATATAAAAGAAGATGGTAGACTAGACACAGAAATTAACAACAGGATAAGAGGGGGAACGAAGCTATTTTATGCAATGAAAGGCCCACTCCTAGATAAGAAAGGTCACCCAGAATACCAAAATGGCAATGTACCGTTCAGTGTTTTTGTTGAGTTTCTTATTCGGTTTTAAAACTATGTGGGATTTAATATCCCCTTGATTTAAATAACATAAAAATATATATTGAACGAAAACTTCATACTACTCGTATTCCAGATAATAATATAGAATGTTTCGGTAAGGGACAATGAGATGGCAGCACGTGTCTGCGCTGCTTTTTTTTTTGTCTCTGCAGGGGAATGAAAATAGAAAATAGTGAGGAAAATAACGAACTTTTTTTTGGATCGTTGAAAATTAAAAACCAACAAAAGTTATTATTAACAAAGTACTTTCATTACTGATTTTAAATTTTGTATATATATTTTTTCCAACGACCAAAAAAAATGCAAATTTTCCTTATTTATTATTACTATGGAAAGTTCCTCTTCCAATTGTTTACATGGTCTGCCAGGTGGGCAGAGATGGCCGGCGATTTAGTTTCAAGAATGCTGGTTACTCATTTGAGTTGGCTACTCTCTTTGAAGAATAAAAGGCATTACCAAAATTATTTATTTCTTATTTCTTATTATCACTCCCAGGCAAGTCTAATTTGCAAAGCATGCAATAATGTGCTTTGTGATAGAATTTTGGTAAACATTCCTTGGTAAATTTAAACCAAGAAATTAAATGAAGTAATATAGATAACTTCTGAATTCTGTTGTTGCGTTAGTGTCAAGAACGAGTTAAATTTACAAAGCAAAAAGAAAGAAAGAATTTGGGAGAATAACTTTATTGAAAGCAAAGGGTACTCTAGTGTCAGAAGCTAATTAGATTGCGCAATTAATGAGTGTTCTCTTTGTTAAGATATATGCGATATGGTGCACACTGCTATGCTACATTGGATGAAGAGTTAGAGGTGCATGAAAATGAGGTTGAAGAGTTGTTGCATAAGATGGATAAGAATTTGTCACAACCAACAGTATAAAGGAAGCAAACCAGCTCCTATACAGCACAGCCTATATAATTTTATTGAAGCTTGATTGCAACCCGAAAGAGAAAAAGCCGAGAATTAAACAGTCTGCACCAAGGAAAATCGGGATCGAAGGTCAACAAACTTCGAGTTGATCTAAGCATCTTAATAACCTCAAAAAAAAATCTGATTAACACATATAATTTGGCCAACAAAACAATTGCTGAAGTTATCGAAGAGCTAAAACAAAGAATTACAGCGACTGCACAGAAAATTAAAGATATGAAGCAAGAATAAACTAATATGTACAAAATATGCAATTTCGACAGAAACAACGTACGTCAGTTCATTCAATCTCTCCAGAGAAATGCAAATACAAACCATCATTCACCAGGAAAAGTAGAAAGACTCAAATTTTGGAAGTCAATCTGGGATAATCCTATTGAACACAATAAAGATGCTTCATGGATTACGGAAACCGAATCAGAAATGAAACGAACAGAAATGCAAAATGCCATTATCACTAAAGAAATGGCCAGTGCTCAAGATAGAAAATTAAAAAACTGGAGTGCACCTGGCAAAGACGAACTACGGATTTTGGTTTAAAACATCTAACCAGTCTACATGACTGAATGGCAGAACAATTTAATTATTTGTTGCAGTCAGGCTCAGTGGAAGACTGGATGATATCTAGGCAGACTTTTCTCTTCGTGAAAGATAAGAATAAGAATGCAGACCCGAGTAACTATCGTCCACCAAAATGCTTATCAATTATGCATAAGCTGTTCACTGCAATCATAGCAAATTCCATATACCACTACTTATCAGATAATCAGTTTTATCCGATTGAACAAAAAGGCAATTTTCAAAAATCTAGAGGAACAAAAAACCAGATCCTTATTAATAAAATAATTTTCAGAAACTCAAGACGAAAAACTAACAAACTTGGCATGGATAGACTACAAGAAAGCATTCGATTCCCTCCCACACTCCTGGATCCTAAAATTACTAAACATATTTGGAATTATAAAAAAACATATGTCCGTTTCTGGCTGCTGCTATGAAATCACGGAAAACAACATTAATAATGAATAATGAACGATTTGGAGGTATCCAAATCAAACAGTAATCAGAATTAAACGTGGAATTTTCAAAGGTGATTCCTTGTTACCATTGCTCTTCAACACTTCTTTGATACCTTTGTCTATAGTACTGAAGAAAAGAAAACTTGGATATGAAATTCCTAAATGTAATATTAAAATTTCCCATCTGTTGTATATGGATGACTTGAAGTTATATGGAAAATCGGCACAGCAAATAGACTCTTTATTGAACACAGTTCGTATTTTCAGTCAAGACATCAAAATGGAATTTGTTTTAGATAAATGCGCAATTTTATCTATTAAACGAGGAAAAATTAATGACACTAGCAGTTTTAATTTTGATCAAGAGAAATATATAAGAGCAATTTCAGCTGACGAACACTATAAGTACCTAGAAAAATTAGAAGGCAATGATATTCTCCTCTCGAACGTTAAACAACAGGCATCATCAGAATAGATCAAAAAGAGTTAGAAATATTCTGAAAACGAATCTTAATGGATTAAACACAATTAGAGCAATGAATTCTTGCTATATCAGTGATCCGATAAACAGCTGGCATAATAGATTGGACAAAAGATGAGGTGGACCTCAAAACTAGAAACCTAATGACTATGCATCATGCATTACATTCACGAAGTGATGTTGACCAGTTGTACTTACCGAGGATAATAGCTGGAAGAAGAAGAAATTGGTTTAAGAAATTACATCGACAATAGCTCTGAGCCAATGCTTCAAGCAGTTACACAAGAGGGCCTTCTAAAAGCAACAGGAAACAAATCCGATTACAAAAAGGAACAACAAAATATCTAATATGCGCACTGGAAAAATAAATCTTTGCATGGCCAATTTCTTCGAGATACTGAGGACAAAATTAATGTGAACAGGACATGGCAATGGCGACAACACGGATACATTAAAAAGCAACAGAAGAATTTATTCTAGCAGCTCAAGAACAGGCATTACAAACTAATGCAATTAAAGCAAAAATTTTGAACATCAATAATAACAGCAAACGCAGATTATGCGATCAGAAAGATGAGACTGTAGAACATCTAATCAGTACCCGCAGCAAAATAGCCCAAACTGACTATAAATACCGCCATGATCAAGTGGCCAAAATAGTTGATTGGCAAGTATGCAAAAAAATATGGATTTCCTACTTCTGATAACTGGTAGCAGCATAAAATAGAGACAGTATTGTAAAACGAAACAGCAAAAATTCTCTGGGACTTTAGAACACAAACTGATCGGCATTTGGAACACAATAGACTTGACATCACAATTATCGAACATCAACAGGTTTAGAGTACTGATATAGCACCACAAAGTGATAACAACATTAACAACAAAGAACTGAAAAAAAAAATACTAAATATCGAGATCTGGAATCGAAGTTGGCCGACTGTGGATTATACACACACCAAAGTCATCCCACTAGTTATTGGTGCACTTGGTGCAACTTCAAGGAAGCTATCCAACTATTTGCAGCAATTAAACATCAGCGAAGTGACCGCATATGACCTAGAAAAAACAGCATTACTTGGAGAGGTCCATATTTTACGATGCTTCCTGACGGACTACTCTTAGATTCTTGGGTAGAATCTGAATTGTTTTGTACCACCAGTCAAATTTTTGTTTATATGATATCTTGTTTTGACTGCGTATAAATTATGATAATAATAATTATTATTATTAGCATTACAGTTACACACTGAACCAAAACCCATAAACTTCACTGAGACTACAAAACAGTATTATGGCATTCTACACGAAACAATAGTAAACGATGAAATCAGAAAAACAGACTGGATGCAGATAGCATCTTTAGACTCTGCTGAAATTGTATATAATAATCTTAAACTTGTATTTAACAAAATATATAACAATGCATTAACAAAAATAAAAATTCGCCAAACAAAATCCATGAATAACAGACAACATATTAACAGACATTCAAAGAAAAGATGCCCTATGGAAACAACTTAAGAAGTCGCCGAACAATATCGCTTTAAAAGCTGAATACAAAAGAAAACAGAATCTCCTAACAACACAGATCAGAACGGCAAAAATAAACTATTACAGCAACAAATTCACAACAGCTCAGAATGACATAAAGGACACCTGGCACCTGATTAATGAAATGCTGGACAATATGCACAGAACCACTGCCTCAGAAACAATAAAACACAGCTTTGCCTGCGACCCCAAATCCCTCAGACAGTTGGCAAACAATTTTATTCAGAACTTCGTGAACTCTGTCCAAAAACTACAAGAAACAACCTTTCCTCAGACAAACGAACATTCCCCACTAGGTTCACGAGCAACCCCGTCGATGTGGTTCCCCACAGTAATAAAAAAAGAACTATCACTGGCAATTCAAAAAATTAACCCTAACAAAGTACCGGAGATAGACGGAATCAGACCAAAAGACATCAGGAAACACTCAATCAACCTACTTCCAGTTATACAAAAATTGTTAAATGAAATCTTTGAAACGGGACACATACCTGAAACATTGAAGACTGCATTAATCACACCCATACACAAACATGGAAAAAGGAACATTATAAGTAATTACAGACCCATCGCCACGTTGTCTGTCATCAACCAAATCATGGAGCACATCGTACATCACAAACTCTCCACATACGTTGAAAAATTTCAAATCATACCCAAAACACAACACGGCTTTCAAAAAAATAAAGGAACAGCAACACTCCTGGAAGATTTCACAGACCTAATAAACGCTGCATTGGATAAAAACAGAATAACATTAGTGGTATTCATTGACCTAATAAAAGCATTTGACACACTAACACACAAAACCTTGTTAACGAAACTAACGCAAATCGGAATTGGAGGTCGTCAAATCCAGTTGTTTAAAGCATACATGAAAAACAAAAAGCACACCACACGTATAGGATCAGCGTACAGCAAAGAGGTACATGTAACCTGTGGAGTACCGCAAGGAGCTGTCCTTTCTCCCATTCTATTTAACATATACACACACGGCATAAGCCACCTTCCCCTAAAAAGTAAAATCTTCCAGCACCCAGACGACACGGCCATAGTATCCATTCACAACAATGCAAATATCGCTTACATTTATAAACCGAAAACGGCATATAAATGAAACCTGGAAAAACAAAGCTAATGATATTCAAAAACCTTCAAACCCTGCCCATTGAAACTAAATATCTCACTATCCGACATTCATCCTCTTATACACAAAGCGCAGAACCTAGAATCACAACCATCACACAGGTGAAAACAACACGCTATCTTGGACTTCACTTCGATGCTGATCAAAGTTGGAATAGCCATACAAACTACCTACATACCAAGCTTAGGTTAATAGCAAGCAAACTATACAGATTAAAAGACATTGCCCCAAACCACATAAAAATACTAATCTATAAAGCATTATGTGAAAACATTTTAAGATATGCAATCACATCATACGCATTCTGCGCAGGCTACAGACTTAACAGGCTACAATGGTTGCAAGATAAAATGGTAAAACTGATATTCTGGGAACAACCCACTCTTATGCAGGAAGCACGGACAAAACACAAAATATTTAAGTTGAAACACTTATGCCACTACACAGTCATGTTAAAACATTACTACAGCCCAACATATAAAGTAACCAGAACAACATATCAAATAACAAGACCACAGTCAACAAACTACATAACATATAAGTACAACAATCGCTACGTCAAAGCCACCCGAAACTTCTACGTACCTGACATGATAAACAAACTCCCGTTCGACAACAGAACCCTAGGAACATAGAGAGAGCTGAAACAGGCGCTGTATAAATATTATAGCGAGAATGAAAATTAGAGCAATTCCTGTTTCTCTCCCCCCACACACGCACGCACGCACGCACGCACACACACACACACACACACACACACACACACACACACACACACACACACACAGAACCTATGACAACCCCCCCCCCTCTCAAAAACCATCACTACAAGAACACAAAGAAACAAACACACCATGTGTGTTTATCCAACCCTACTTGCAAAAAAAAAAGAAAAAGTTAAACTGTAATAGCAGTTGAAGTCTTCCAAGCACGTACCAACAAACAGTAAAATAAACACCTGGCTTGCGACCAGTATAGAAACATAAGCATGAAACCACCGCCATCTATCATCAATTATCTTTCTCAGATAAGCTCTGCTAAGTTTCGAGGAAGAAATCAGAAATGACTCCCAAAGAAAGAATATAATACATTATGCAGAAGGAGAAAAAATTATTATTATTATTTAAAAATATTAATAACTTTCAAGTATCTGTTATTCACAATTGTAAGGTATTATAATTATTACTGTATCTATGTACGTAATTTATCTGAGACATAATAAAATGTAAAAAAAATTATATATAATGTAAATGTATATGGATATATACAGAATGTACTTGTATACAAACAAATATTATTATTATTAAAAACATGTTAGCAGTATGTGTAAATACCTGTATGCAGATTAGTGTGCAAGTACACTATATATATATATATATATATATATATATATATATATATATATATATATATATATATATATATATATATATATATATTATTTTTTTTATTATTAAAAATTGAACTGAGACCTCCTGTAATTAAGGTTAAATAAACCGACCTATCTGATTCACGTGGATAGGCTATCTGATTCGATTCGCAGTCTTCAAATTCTTCTCTGGTGGAGTGGTTTTTTATTGCATGTGACATCTATTTCAATTTCGGTTAGACTGCAGAATGTGAAGTCAGCAATATAAGCTTAAAGCTTATATCATTCCATGTTTACATTGCTTTAATCCTATTATTATCATTAAAGTTCAAAACAAATCCATATTGTTTAAACATTTCATGGCAACAATATCCTGAATGTCACACATTTCCATTCTTGGTGTTTCGGATATATATAAGGAGTAGAAAAGCACCCACTTCAGTTCAAGTGAAGGAGAAAGGTGGGATGGTGGAGGGGTAGTTGGCATTTGAATAGTGTTCGCACTATTTAATTAAAAATATTGACCTTGAAGAGTTGGATCATATCCAGGGGATAGGAGTTTACTATACTGGGTGTGGTTTTAAACGATGACGCTTGGTTGGAGGTGAATTGGGGTAGAATCGTTTGGGAATATATATCGACGTTGGAGAGTGTGTCATAGGGCGAGGTGCATTTTCCAACTGCTGGAGGAGAATCGGGTTGGTTGGTGGGTCAATTTACAATTCTGAAAATCAGATTGGCATTTAAAACAAACAATTTGCTGGATAAAGCCGAGTTTACTAAACACAGAGGCAGTATTAAATGATAAGCCATTGTGTAGAATAGAAATGGAAGAAAGTTTCATTTTCGTGATTTTGTCCTAATCATAGTCGAAATTGAAACCATTTCTCAGAATTCGAGAATTTCTATATTTTTTATTATCATAAAAATGGATAAATGAGGTTTTTCATTATGCAGCTAACTATAGAACTGCTTTTAACGTTCGTTCTACATTTAAGCGATTGTAGAACGAACTGTTCTACAATTGCTTTAAATTAAGTAAATGAAAGCAATTATTTCATTATTTAATGATAATAAAACTAATAATAAACATCAGTTGATTGAATATCTTTAATTTTAAACTTGAAGTCGTGTACTAGAATTAAAATTTGTTTGAAGAAATTCGCTAAAAATAAAAATTAAATTCGCTATAAATAAAATTAATACCTAAATACCGAGGATTAATTCATCAGAAACAATGATTTCATGAATTTAGAATAGGGGAAGCATAATAAATAAACCAATGTAGAAAGGATATATAAAAACAATTTCTGACAGAAACTGAAATATGCTAGCAATTCCGGTGTTCTGTCATATCAACAGGAAAATTGAGGAAAAATTGGAGTAAAACCTAGATTTGTTTAAGAAGTAGATAACCAAAATTTAAGACTAATTTTAAAGAAAGACTAAAAAACATGGACGTTATTGACTCTACGGAATGAGACATCGTTTGAAGTATGGCAATCTTCATAAATCTGGAAAGCTTTTACTAGGATATCCTACTTAGCCTGTCAATGAGCCGATAGTGTTCTAAGTGGTTACGAGTTTGGATATTATTTTTGCATTGTCAAGACAAACTTCTGATATGATGCAGGGACGTTAATTGAACTGCAATATGCTTTTATTGGTACGAAATCTGATATTCGTAAATTGGTTTCATTTTGGAAAGTCAAGAATTCTCACTCTCACTTTTTCCTACTTGGAGCTACTTTTTTCCTACTTTTCCTGCGGTTATATTCCATAGTTAGTAACAATTGCTCTGAGTAAATATTTGGGGAGATTGTTAGCCCAAAAGAAAGAGACAGAGAGAGAGAAAGAGAGGGAGAGAGAGAGAGAGAGAGAGAGAGAGAGAGAGAGAGAGAGAGAGAGAGAGAGAGAGAGAGAGAGAGAGAGAGAGAGAGAGAGAGAGAGAGAGTGATGCACCTCTCTGCGATATTCAGTTAATCATGAACAAAATTTGTTATTCTTATGAATAGGATATTATATGCTACATGAAATAAATCACCACATTCATTGACGTGTTGGGCTACGAAAGATAATAAAAAAAAAATAACGGCATTCTTTGATCAACACGTTTAATGTGAAATGCAAGTCATCGACTGAAACACGAATCTGCACAAACGCATCCAGAATCGTGGCTCACAACATGGGTTTCCATGTAAGGACTGCAATATGCAAGTCGCACATTTCCCCAACCGACATTCCCCATCCTTTTTAGTGGTGTAAAGGGAGTGTATAATGGGACCTGGAAGTTGGAAAGCTGAGCTATGGAGCGACAAACTATGCTCTACACCCACTACCGAGCAGATGGATGGGTGTCGTTGTGGTCGATGCCCCGTTTTCATAATCCCTGTTGGCATAGGGATTAACCCTAACTATGAAATTTGGAGACTGCAGTGTGTTAGTGTAGTCCTGTTCTTCCTTGTTTGGAATCGGATGCCTGCTTGTGGTAATACGAACATTGGCGTTTGAGGTATCTGAACAGTACGGACAATGCAATGTTTCTGACTTTGTGGCTTTTCTACGAAAATGACTGCTATCACTTTCAGCAAGCCAATGCCCCGTATCATGAGGCTGCGGATGTAACCTGCTAGGTTTGTAGATATGAACGTTGCCATAGTTGACTGACCTCGACATAGAACTGATCTCAACCCAAATGTTGAACATCTGTGGGATAATGTGGAGAGTTTCCTGTTAGGTCGAGGATTGTCCGCCCCACAAAAGTCCAAGACCATGTTACATGCCTACAAGATGAATAGTCCAAAATTCTCATTAAACGTTTTGGAAAGTATGCTCCATCGGATTGCTGTAGTCATAGCAGCGAAAGGAGGTCCTACCTCTTATTAAGCTGGCCACCATGGCTGTTTGTTCTTCGCTCTATGGTGACCGTTCACTTCTTTCCAAGCAGTGTTGTTCTTCATTTTCAACATTAGCATTTTGTGCAACTCTCCCAAACTTATTAACTAATAATCGTATGTTATCTGGCGCTTCTTATTTGCTATTCAAACAAAAGGCAAATTGACTTTACATCCCTTCAATGACTGCAGTTATACTTAGGGATGAATGGTGATATTTTGTTCTGTAATACCGGAAATATTGCCTCCTAAATGCAATGAGCAGAAGTGAGAGCCTGCTTTAAATCTAGGCAGTGCCTTCTCTTCAATGGTTGAGTAAAACATGCTGGGCATGCCCTTCCAGAAAAGGCCAGTTTCATCTAAGTTAAATACATGCTTCGAGTGTCACCTCCTTCTGCTCTCTTTGCTTTGAAGAGAACAAGGAATCTGCAGGGGCAACATGATCCGAGGTGGCAGCTTAGTCGGTCATACTGAAATTGAGGACGTCACAGTGACTCTAATAGCATTCAAACCACCCTCAACTTGCATCGAAAAGTCTCACTTGCTTTTCATTTTTTCTCAGATTTGTATATCGTATTTACAGATAAATACAATACCGCATAGACCAATAAGTAAATCCGGACCTAAAATTGGCAGTGAGCACATGGATGGAAGTAGGAAATGAGTGCATGGGGGAAAGATTCTTCAACCTTGGAGCGGAAACAGCTAAAGCTCCTTATGTACCAAAATTTTATATGCGAAAATTTGGATAATAAAAGCGCTTTTAAGAAGAGTTACCTGTTTACCTGAAGAGTTACGTTATTAATTTATTATAGTAGCATTTATTATTACTGAAACAAGAAGTATTTTTAAACATAAACTTATTACTGTAATTTTAAAAGCTACAATATTACTACTGAGTAATTGTTGTTGAGCCGTAGTTTATGATAGCACTGCAATTTATACAATAGTTTTTAACGGAACGAGAGGTTTTTTAACGGGTTATTCTGACGCTACTAATTCAAACAGATTATGCCTACTTATTACACTATGACTCTGAGAATAGAGGTATTGTTGGGTTACTAGTAACGTATTCATGTGCATCACCAGTTGGATTCATTCAACAAGGAGCACTCATTCGGTATTGGCGATGCCCTTCGGATGGGAAGACTATGGTTAAAATCTGCAATAGAAACACAACAAAGTATTATTTTTTCTAGTGAAAGTTACGTAGCCAGTTTCATGTGGTGGTAGTGGTGATGGTGAAGGTGAAGGTGGTAGTAGTAATTATCCTCCCGAAAATGTTATTAGGATTGACTCGGGATGTATACATTTATAAAATTAATATTTAAGTGACTAGAACCCGAGAAAGTATAACACAAAAAACTTTAATAAATCAAGATTAGTTTCATCGGTGTTCCAACTTCTTCAGGTGAGTAAGAAATAATACAAAACTTATAAAACTAACAAGGTAAAAAACATGGACTTTCCAGCTTAATAAAATGAAGAAGAATAGTAACAGTCATATTTGACTTGGTGACCGCATGCTATTGTTAGCATGAGTTGAATGTGAGTGACAGCTAATTTTAGAGCGCCAGTACTGGATTACTGCGCTATGGGAATCAGGCAAATTGTAGCTTAGATTGTTATTCATGTGTGAAGGGTCCAAAATTATTTCTTTGGATTCTACAATTCGTCTTTCAAATTCATCATTGCATATATATATATAAATTAGTAGTGCGGTCCCAATCAACTTGGTGTTGACGTTCTTCGAGGTTAGAGTTGGCGGAGAAAAGAAAATGACTGGAAAGGGTGCTCGCTCGTGTTCTACTGTAGAAGATGTCACGTCTATGTTCCTCAAGACGTAGTGAAATAGATTTATCTATCTGATAAATGTAGGGAGAGTGCTTCTTGTTCATAGTATGTTCTTATGGCTCTTTTCAAGTTATTGTAGTTTGTAAGGTTCCTGTATTCAAAAGGTAGTTTATTTACCATATCTGGGATGTAAAAGCTTCGAGTGGCGTTTCCGTAGTGATTATTATATTTATATATGATATAATTAGTTGTCTGAAGGCTTCTTATATAGTACGTATTTCTGGTTGTCCTGTAGTTGGGATCGAAAAAATATATTTTAGAATAGCTGCATAGTGACATAAGTATTTTGCTGTTAGTATTTTGTGTTCTGACATGGCTGTGTATATAAAGCCGATATATGTATACACAGTGGGGTGTTGTTACAGAACTGGTGGATTGGGTGCTGGTAACAAAGAAATGCATCAACAAATAAATATGATGGGCGTGAAAAGAGTAATCATAATTGGTTTAAGGAGATGTACGTATAATAAGCATTGTGTTAAATGGGTAGATGGGTCTTCTGCAATAATCTTGACTCCAAGGAGTGCCCATATAAATAACATACTCAATCAATTTCTCTGAAAAACTTATACGTTGGCATCGCAATACACTGTCTCATATCACACTGGACTATCTCTGGGCAGGATATACATTAAAGATACCAAGCAATTTCATAAGCTAGGTTTTTATCCTTTTTTTTCGAAGTAAGCAAGCAGACAAGTAAGTCAAGTTTGCGCCTGCACGTAGTGCAAGTCTGAGGCAACTTCTGGTAAAGGTGGAGTAAACTCGGATCACTTTCCTTAGTATTTTCCCCTAATGCAAATGGGGATGTATGATATTATGTATTAAAAGGCAAGGGCCACTACCCAAACCGGTTTCGACTTTTACTGAGGTCTCATCAGTGGGATCCAGACCCTAAATACCAAGATTTTAGTAATACACGGCCTTATCAACTTTGCCTATACAAGTTGCTACAAGGTGTTTTTATTTTGAATAAGAATTATTCAGATGTAAGTAAGTTTTTTTACCTTGGGAATAATGTATATTAGGGTTACCAAGTAATTTTATAAACTTGGTTATTTTAATCTTAATCCCAAGTAAGCAAACAGTTAAGTTTGCACCGGAACGTAGTTCAAGTCTTAAGGTGGTGCAACTCATTGTAAAGGTGGGTGAAGCTCTGATCACTATTCTTAGTATTTTCCATAATGTAAAGCACATCTCACTAAGAGATGTTTACATTATGGAAAATACTAAGAACAGTGATCAGAGCTTCACCCACCTTTACAATGAGTTGCACCACCTTTAGACTTGAACTACGTTCCGGTGCAAAATTAACTGTTTGCTTACTTGGGATTAAGATTAAAATAACCAAGTTTATAAAATTACTTGGTAACCCTAATATATATATATATATATATATATATATATATAAGAAACATGCTAAACTAGGAATATTAAAAGATGGCAATTTAAAGTTTTACTATACTTAATTAATGCATTGCTATATATTAATGAAGTTTTATATTTGGATGCATATCATTGCTATTTTTGGTAAAGGCACTTGTACGTCAAACACTTAAAAAAGCTTGTTAGTTTTGCTAATGCTTATATCTTTGTCATAGGAACATAAAATTTTTATTATCAAGTACTCATATTCAAGTACAAATATTATTTTTATGTTATTCTCTTACTCTGACATCAGAATTGTGAAAGAGAGGAAGGGGATTCTAACAAATGTTCTGTATTAAAACAAACCACAGTCAATAGCAATTCTGTGTCACGATGAAGTCTGAGACTACATTTCAAAAGGAGTATTCCCTAAAGATATTGAACCACATAAGACCCTTATCTCTTTTACCCTCGCATTGTTCTCCAGTTATTACAGACTAATTTGAGTCTACCTTCAAATCTAGATTGAACATAGATTTGAACTCTGTCTAGGACACTTTGATTTAGTCAATGAGATATAGAAGTAATAGGACTGGTTTTCATTCCAAAAACCAGGGTTTTTCTTCCGGAACTCATGAACAGCGGCTAAGGTTTGGTTTATCGTACGAAAATGATGGTTACGGGAGTCAAGGATACTTATCAGATTGTTGGCTCTCTGGCGATATAAGTACCAATGATGAATTGAGAAATGAATGAATGAATTAAACGTAATCAGATACAATCCTTAGATTTTTCTGTAGAGAATTATGCTCTCTTGCTTGCATCAAATCTCTGCTACCCCTACTGCGAAAAACATCTCACATGGAAATGTCAGAATCATAGAAGTGGTAATCAAATATTAGTAGTATCAAAATTCAGATGTACAAAATATGCGCGTTTAATTTAAAAAATCATAAAATATGAGATAAAATAGAAAATAGAAAATAAAATAAAAACGCATATCTCCCTTCCAAATTACAATTAGTGTTTATATCTTATCAAGAAATTATTCAGTTCTTCCAGTATTTGGGCTAAAGCAGTTTTTAAAACGAAATTCGCAAAGCTGTTGATAAATTGCAATCAAAACACGAGAACGCGTTGAAAATAATGATATCACCTAAAAAATTCTCTAGAGAAGTAGAATTAAAGATTTGCGATTACCTACGTTTTCCATTAGAAATTGTGTGATATTTCCTTTAACTGTTTCTGAAATTATTTCTCCAGTTATATATGATGAATGATTTATGTTGAAAACTCTATCTTCCAGGATTAAATAAAGCCACATTTGCATGAAATGAAAACGAACGGATACTTTCACTTAAGTATAATTGATTGCCTATGAAGTAATAGAATTTCTTCATAAATACTCAAAACAAAACATATATTAAATTTCATTACATTTGATAAATGTTTCATTACTGGTAACTATAGAGCCTCTGTAGTTCAATCGGTAGACCTAGAGAGGTTCGATTCCCGTCCATGACCTGAGGAAGCTTTATCTGGTTTCCTTCGACTAAAGGTGAGTTGGAAGGTTTTTTCTCCCTGCAAATCGGGTTTTTCATTCCTAAAAACAGGCAAACCGGTCCTGTGAACACACACACACACGGCTACAGTCAAAATATATACTTACGGCAAGAAAAGCAACGGGAAGTCACCTTGTTTCATAATCATTTCCCTGGTGTAGTAGCGTATGCTGCCCAGCAGCCATAAGGCTGAAGGGAAAATGCATACTTATAAGTATACTCATTTATAACTATTAAATAATTAATAAACGAATACAAAAAATCTCATTAGATAATATTGTTTCCAAAATTGCTTTTAGAAGCCTCCACATCTTTATCGCTTTCATTTTTCTATGACATGTCAGTTTTTTTTTCTCATTATTTTATAAACGGTATCTGATTTTAATGATGTTTGGCGTATTGTGTTCCGTACACTTTTATGAAGATGGATTATCTTCGCTTTGTAATAACTTTTTTTTGTTTATTAAGTTCATTAGCAAACTGCCAAGATCTGTTGTCGTACATTTTGTAAATTTCCAGTCGACATTATTATTTTTCCCCCTTTGACAGTCATCGGTCTTAAGTGTTTAAAAAAATCCTTGTGTAACCATTAAAGAAATTCACAATATTATGGCAACTTCTTAATAAACATTATGATAATTCAAATATTTATTTATTAATATTCTAACGAATGAACATAAATGAAAACAAAAATGAAATTTTTTAAATTAGAGAGTTACAAAATAGAGTATTTATGTTACTTACCACACAGTTACAGTAGAAATCTTATGACACTATGCATTATCTTGCTGTAAAAGACTAGGGTTGGTTATTTCTGCAGTAACAGCGGAAAGCAGGAAGCAATGCATTGGATAGAATGTTCAGATAGCTCTTGGAATTCAATGCTCCTGACAGCAAACACAGAGGTCCGCGGCTAACCAAGGTAAAAGAGCACCACACCATCACGCTATCGGAGATAACCATCAATTCTCAACTCTTCTACCTCGAAGTCATTCAACTGATAAACGATCACCACTTTGGAATCTGTCGCTGCCGATCAACAGGAAATCTATTCACATGTCAGCTAAAGGCAATTCAAAAGTATGATGAACATGTAGAATGTGAATAGTGCTACTACTAAATTCGATGAACAGCTATAGTTGCATGATAATGCTTTTGAAAATTTGTATCATAATCTTAATTCGGCAAGAGGTGATATAAGGAATATCAGCTGTATACGAAAGGTATATTCACCTGAGTTGGCATGCCGTTGATATGTTTGTATAGCTTGACTCTAGGCTCAGGAAAGATATCACGGCAATGGAAGAAATGTACGTTACTTCCATTGTACAAGAGTGGTGCAAAACCAAATTGACTAACTATTAACCTATCTGTAACTTGGGTGTGGAGATGAAGATTTTAGAACTCAGTAAGAACTCGCATAAGGAAATGGGTAGACAGACAAGTTGTACTCTGCAAGGAACATCATGGGTTCTTTGAATTTCTTTTCTAGTATTTGTTATGTTTTAATTTTTATCTAAAAGATAGGGAATTCATATTTTGCCTTCCTTCCTTCAAAAAGACCATTTTTAGCTTTTTAGTGAGGTTCTATTTTTCCATTGCCTTGGGTATTTTATGGTATTTTATTTGTATTGAATTTTCTAAAATCATTTCGGTTTCAATTTCGACAAATTTGTCAAATTCTGCAAATTTAATCTTAAAGATTTCTCGATTAATGAAATCTGTTTTTCTTCAATAATTCTCTTTCATCTATTTATATTTTAGTGTTTTGAGATATGTTATCCTTTTTCCTGCTAGGACAGTTCTTTAGAGATTTAATTGAAGACTTAATAGTAGTTTCAATAGAGTTGCAAAGATCTTGAACATTGGTTTCTGACTGTGTCCGATTTTGAGAAAAAATTACTTTTGTCAAATTTTCTTCGTATTTTTTTATTGGTCAATTGCATTAACATTTAGTTTATTTAGTTTTATTCTCTTGGTTCCTTTTTTCTGTTTTGATAAACAGATCATTCCTCTCACCATACTATGATTTGTATTAAATTTAACATCATTCAGCACCTGTAGAGTAATAAGTAGGTTTGTATTTAAGCAGACAGTCCACCTCCCTTCTTGCTATTACCATTAATAACGGTATGACTCCAGCCTCTGTTAAACATACTGGATTCATTATTGTTAAATTATGACTTGCTGTTAACCATAACAATATTGTCCAAGCACTCTGTACTGTTGTGATGTCTTCAAACCTATTGTGGCATTAAAGCCTCCGATGATTATTAACTCTTGTGTTTTCTCTTTGAAAATTATGCTTGATAGAAGATTAAAAAACTCTTCCTTTTCTTCCAAACTATGGCTTGAGGTAGGCGCATATATCCGAATAATCAAAATCCCTTTGTTTATGAGTTTTATTTTCAGGCTTGCAATTCTCTCAGAGTAATCTTTGAATTCTACAGTATGACGTTTCCATTTATTGTTTTTATTATGAATCCCACTCCATGAATACCAGTGGTTTCGCCTTTATAGTAAAATATCGTTAGAACACTGAGATTTAAGTGTTCTAACGTGTACAGTTGAAATGTGTAAGTTGGTGAATTTTCTACTTTTTGGATCCAGTGAAGGCCTTCAAGGAAGGATTGATTTGAGCCAATAATATTTCTCCTGGGAAGGTTGGTCGAGTTCCGTTTTAGCCCATTTTGGCTCTGGGCATTGCTTCTCTTTTTTTTTTCTGTGGCGTGGATCGAGGGGATATAGTCTAATTTCACACGTCTTGGGAGATGTATTTTTTAAGCTTCCTACAAGCTCTGCGTCTAGGATGAGGAATATACGTCTTTTGCACTCTCCCCTAACTTGGAGTTGCCAGACACTGCAGTGTTTTAGTAGATAGTGGAAACAGAAAGAGTTTGAGAGGAAAGAGTCACTCCCTCGCCTACGAATTGCTCTAATAGCACTGAGCGGGAGAAGTAAGAGGATAAGAGAATGTGGAGGAAAGAAGAATACAAGTCCCGTCTGCAGATATACTACACGAAGTGTATATATCGTAGAAAGTAACATCGGGTCTAGCTCAGGTATCTCGGGTTTGGTATGCCCGAATTCACCGATGTCAGTCCCTAAGTGCTGATTTCTGCTATTTCTCATGATTTCTCATGTTCTGCTACAAGTATTTCTATGGCAACCTGTAGCAATCTACTTGTCTGCAACGCATGTTAATTAAACTTCCATAGATCTCAGTGCTGAAAAGTTACTATGAGATTTTAATAAGTATCGAAAAATGTTCTTTCGTTAACAGTGTGCAGAAAATTGTCAGTATTTCATAAAGACTGTTTCGAGAGGCGGAAAAACAGTCAACATAAGAACTTGAACCTATTATTAAATCTAACATTTTTTAGCCTAAAGTTCTTTCTTGCATATTCTGCTTGAGTCAGTTGTCTCTCAGCATTCAAGAAATTCTAATTTCTTGTTAAAAATTTTCTCTCTTACCCACCCAATGTTTGGATTATATAAGTCTCCCATAATGATTAATTCTTTATTACCCATTAGGATAATTCGGAAATCCATGTTTTCATGCTAGCAAATAAACTGCAAGGTTTGTAACAACACCTCTCCCTGTATTTCTCTCTAAGCCTTCATGTCACACCAGACAGCTTTGTCCTCACTGGTAAAGGAATAAACGGCATTATTCCCATTACTGCCATCAAGAGTTTCTGTTCTAATTGGATTCTGGTCATCTGATAATTATCTGTTGGTAAGTATGCGTCAAAAGGATAAGAGTTGACCAATAAAAACTGAATTTATATTTGATATGCAGACTCCTTACCCCTTAATTCATTATATGGTGTTGTTAATTCGATGAATTGTTGATTTGAGTTTCGTAATTTTCCATTCGATAAATTGCATTTTCGAAGAAAAGATTGTTCATTATTCGCCTCTTGAAACCGTCTTTATGATATACTGACAAATAAAGTTTGCAAGCAATAGACAACTATATGGATGTTCCAATCAGGACAGATTATTTGCTGAACTGCAAACTTAAAGTTATGAAGAACTCAGAAGAATACTGGCTTTGGTCCCAGATTAACAGTCCTTGAATGGGAAGGATAAGAGCTGTTCATTGGAAGCTTTGAAACGATGCTGAAATGATATTGTCTCTAAATGTATACCTAGAGATCGAAGAACAAATAGGATGGGAGTCAATCCTATTTGTTCTTCGATTCTTCCATTCCCAAAGGAATGGAAATAGTGCATGATAATCTCATTGCACAAGAGTGATGCAATGACCTATGTGTCCAACTCTCGAGCTATAGTATCTCTAAGGTGATTACGATTTTATCGAAATTAGCAAGAACACGTATATAGAAATGGGTAGACAAACAAAATATACTTTGCAATGAACATAGTTGACTAAACGAAGATCAGGTCATAGTAATTTGCTCATATTTAATAATACACTTGTCTGAGTGGGATAAAAAAATGGATACACTCTGATACCCTTGAATTCTGCCAAAAAAAAAAACGCTAGAAAAATACCAGGAAAAAAAATAGACAATTTTCCAAAAATCTTTTCCTAATTAATATTTTTTATTTATTTATGTTGTGTCGTGTCTTATTTTTTCTATACTACTTATGAATTACCGATCATTGCATTTGCTCAGTCATAGGTTGTATGCGATGTGTAGTGTGTATTCTCAAATTGTCTACTCAACTCTGTCCCATCCCTAAGATTAAACCCTGAGAGTGCGCTATTGGATAGAACACCACATAAAATGCATGCTCTTGCCTATACGAAAATATGGGATTGGAATGTAGAGTACCGGCAATGATATTTGGATTTCTAGCGGTATCAGAGACGATGGCATGTGTGTGTGTGGGGGGGGGGATGCGAATCTCTCATAATTATGATGAACAGTGGTGTGTGTGTGTGTGTGTGTGTGTGTGTGTGTGTGTGTGTGTGTGTGTGTGTGTGTGTGTGTGTGTGTGTGTGTGTGTGTGTGTGTGTGTGTGTGTGTGTGTGTGTGTGTGTGTGTGTGTGTGTGTGTGTGTGTCCATTGTTTTTAATGTGTATGGCTCTGATACTGAAAAGAACCTGGCAGGAGATATTTAGATGGTTTCTTACGATACAATGAGGAGAAAGGCTAAAAAAAGGAAATATCAGAAATGTTAATGATATATATATATATATATGCAGGAAGTGCGGGCAAACAAAAATGTCTATAAATTCAGTTATGTGTTGTAAATTAATGCACTTTAGCATGATGCAATATCCAACGTATTATATTGCTGAGATTATGCTGGAATAACTGATGAGGAGAGATCTTGGAGTTATGGTGGATAGAAATTTGAAGTTCAAGGGTCACAGCAAAATTGCAAATATAACTTGAAGTATAACTTATTCTTGAAACGAACATTTACATGTAAACATAAGGAGTTTATTTTGCCTCTTTACATGATCATGATACGATCTTACCTGATGTGAAAATGTTGACTCCTGGAATCAGAGGTGATAAAGAAGCTGCGGAAATACTCCAAAGAAAAGGCACAAAGAAGAATGAGATTAAATGGATTGCAGACACTGATATACAAACGAAAAAGAGGCAATGTGATAGAGACGTAGAAAACCTTTGAGACAGCCTTAGAGAACATCGATTGATAATATTTTTATAATATTGTAGGTTGAGAGAGGGCAAAGTTGCATGCTTGGAAGTTAAGTTTGTGTGAAGATGAGAAAGGGATTAGAGATAGGCGCAAATTACCTGTTGAAGTAATGAGCATCTATGTGAATGAATTTATAAGTTATTACAGCTGGTGTAATTCATGTAAGACCTCCCTCGATGAGTTCTTAACTCCCTGGAGGTATAATAAATATATTAATAATAGATAAACAGTAATATTTTCTCCACTTAATATTTTAGGTGGACGTGTCTGTCAAGGGATTCTTCTAGTTCGTGTTTTTTTTTTTTTTTTTTTCAGAAATGTTCGATTCTATCTTCACGTGCACATTGTGTAGTTTTACGTAATATGGAAAAATATGCAAAATATAATATTTATTCGAGACAAAGGACGAAACATTTTCTTGTAACTTACTAGAAGCCTCCGTATATATATTCCTCATATGAAATATAAGAAAATTAATAAAATCTTTCATATTAAATTATCTATAGCATATTTCCTGCTTTGGCTTTTTTTAAACTGTAGATTGCAGTCTCTTATACCTTAACAAACTTTTTTTTTATCTCTATTTAATTCACCCATTCACACTAGGAAGTAGGTATGCACTTACACTTATATATTTTAAATTACGACAAAATAATTATTAAAACTCTCCAGGACCACCCACGTTTTTCATAATCTTAAGATTATTTCAGTATTTTAACAGTACCCAATCTTAAGATTATGAAATAATCTTAAGATTGGGTACTGTTAAAATATTTCACAAGAAATTTATCCTTTCGATGAATACCGAAAAGCAATTCATCGAAAATTTCGGCGAATTATTTTTCAGTGAATTGAATTTGGTTGGAATTACTGTACGATCAATTAGGTGTTCAATGAATAGTTTCGCTCGTTCAAGCAATTCATTAAATTGTGGTTCAATGAATTTTTATCGACGAAATGCTCTTTCGGTAAATCATCGCTGAACTGCTAGTCGGTTAACTGTCTTTCGATTAACTGCTTTCAAAGAATTTTCATGGAACCTTTGTTAAATGCTTATCCACGTAGACGATGAGGGCTCGTAAATAGAAATGATATCACATAACTCTTATACACTGAATTTTCAAGTCTGAATACTTACGACGTATGGAATAATATTATCTGTTTATACTCTACAAATATATCATTAGTACACTTAACAATGAGCATGGCATTGATATGTATTGCTAGTAACAAATGCAAGTAAAACTAGCTTCTGGCCATATCACTTCCATTGCGATTTAAAATATATCAAATTTTATTTTTCTAGTTGCAATAAAAATTAATAATAGCAGACGTGGTTTCTAATTCTTGCAGCGTATCTAGAGTAATCATAAGCTGTTTCTCTCTCCTTACATACATTTATTTATTACCAACCTCAGTATTATCTGTATATGTTGCCCGTTCTCGTTCGTTGAAGACACCTCCGATACATAATACCCTGGGTGCATTATATACTGTCGTATTCTCCTTTCCCGGACGCCAATGAAAATAATTGAGAGTCGTGCATTAGCAATCAAGCAATAAACCAAAAATATATTGTATGCACCAAATTCCTTAATGCATATTACTCTATTGATTCTGTTTACTTTCGCTAGGATTAGAAATAAAATCAGGCCTTAGAATTAACTGTTGAAGTATCGAACAAATGCAATTGTATTGTTGGATACGCTATCATTGTTGTTCAGTTGTTGTTTTCAGTTGTTTTACCAGCTGAAGAGCAATGTTGGAAGTAGAGGCCATATACCAGCTGTTAGAGGTTGGAGGAGAATAGGGGTTGGACAGCGGGGATATCGGATGACGGAAAAGGTAGATCTGTGTTAACGTAAGTCATCCTTTGCTTTAATCTGCATGCCGTTGTTTGGTGGAATTAATCTTGATTTTTTAAAATTGAATATTGGTGTTTATTAAAAAGAATAAAGTATCGAAAAAGTACAAACAAAGGTGAAGTTAATAACCGGAAGCAATTATTCTGATGTCACTTATTTGCTAACAATAAACAAGTTAGTCTTATATTAAACAGAAGTCCGGAATCTACCGGTTTGATTAATATTGATTTTGTGAGGAGACGGACTTAATCTAAATAATAGTCAGAACAAATGGATGGCGACTTTAAATGCTGCAAAACAGATAGAAAAATCCAAAGTTTGGAATCACTCACTGTCCCTGAGAAGTTTATTTCACCAAACCTCGTAACTGGTCCTCCACACACTGTCATTGTACCAAAGTCTGTTACTTTGGTAGAATTTCCAACAGGCCACTACTAATTAATTGTTGACACATAAAATACTGAAGGAGTTTAATGTAGATCATATTCACTATTATCCTTTACGTAATTCAACTTCACATGAAGCTTGAAGTGGCTCGGAAAATTGTGCAGCTTTCCTCATTGTATTAGGGTTTCCTTGATATCTAGTATTCTTTCTTTGTATACAGTAATATCTCGATTAACGCTCAGGTTGCATTCCTAGAAGAGAAAGTGCTAAACGAAACAGCGTTAAACGAAGGGGAAAACGCGACCAAGAATAAACAAGTTTTACTTAAATCTTAAATAAATTGATGTATTTGAATATAAATGTGCGCGTTGTCATTCTCTTCCAGAAAAGTCCCATTTCAATCAGCGTTAAACTTGGAAGAAAATTATTGATGGCAGTTCAGTAATCTCAATTATATTCTGCTATCATAATATTCTGCACACCTCTGGAGTCCATACAAGGACGTTCATGATGATGATAATGATGTATTTTCTCAGTTAAATTGATTTAACTGAGAAAGTGGCTCGGAAAATTGTGCAGCTTTCCTCATTGTATTAGGGTTTCCTTGATATCTAGTATTCTTTCTTTGTATTTTCTCAGTTAAATTGATTTAACTGAGAAAATACATCATTATCATCATCATGAACGTCCTTGTATGGACTCCAGAGGTGTGCAGAATATTATGATAGCAGAATATAATTGAGATTACTGAACTGCCATCAATAATTTTCTTCCAAATTTATCTAGCCTTCCAAAGTAATCTCACAGTGGTCTTAGATTAAATCTGCTCAAATATTTCGGAGTGCTAACAGTCCTAAGTTGTTACCAAATATCTTTATTTTTAGTGTGTATTCAGCCATTGATACTGTTCACCCCACTAATCTTTATCGTAGCTATCATATTTGCAGTATCGGTCTTTGAACAAGTGCTTTATTTCTAACCCAATTCTCAAATCTATAATTTAAACTGGCATCAAATCAGTGGGATGCACATATAGATTAATGCTTTAACTAATTGCACTGCTATTCCATAAAATTGTGCTTTGTTATATTTTAGTCTGTTTCCAAATTTAATTTGTCATATTGACTACAAATTTTCGTTAATTAGCTTAAATATTTCACTTTTTTCTATAAGTTATTCATTAATGAGCAGCGGAAGTTTTCCATATTTCTGAATATCATCGTTATTTTGGTATTTGTTATTTACATTCATGAGAAACTTGCAACAACTATTATCAAATTTAATTAGAAAATCCTGGAGACTTGCGCTGGATGGGTTTAGGAGTACGATATCATTTGCATAAAGGAAAGGGCAAAGTTTAGTATCTCCAGTTCTAATATGAGGATTAATGGCATTTTCATTCATAATGCCATCGATATACATGATGAATAAGAATGAAGATAATATGAACTTTTGTTTTACACCTTCAAACCGGTGGACAACGTACTTCTCTGTATAATGTTCCATTTATGCCTTATAATCGTTGCGTTTCGAAAATCTTTTCTGAGACAGCATGTTGTATTCCTATTGCAGATCTATAAAACTTAATTATACCTACTTGTTATATTCTCTCGATTTCTCAAGTCTTTGCCGTAATGTGAAAATCTCATTTGGAAAACCTTTATTTCTTACCGGGATCACAGCTGAGATATTCCTCTGTGAGGCTTCTCTAACATTCAGTTTTATTCCCCTTTTGTAGATGGGGCTATAAGAACTCTACATACGCCGTATTTCCAATTTCTAACTTATGTGTTATTCTGTACAGACGTTGCAAAACTACCATAACTCCATATTTGAGCATTTCTATAATGTCATCTACTCTAGATGTGTTTCCACATTTCAGGCTTTTGAGATTATTATTTTTTTTAACTGAATATTGATATGTGCTTCTTTATTTAAGTCTTTAATTATCGGATAAGTCTTTCAAAGTACTTCCTCCAGCCATTTACAATATCTTCATTTTCAATTTTTCATGTTATGTTTATTAACTTTGATTACTTTTATAAATCTCTCTAGATTTTTCAATAGTGTCCAGAACATTCTACTACCTCCCTGATGTTTTTCTCCTTTTATTCTTACCGAAGTATTCTTAGCTAGTTTTACACATTGCTTCACTCGGTTACATTTTTCTCTGTATTAATTTGAGGTATAACCCGATATGTATGTTAAGAACTTTCCGTATGCTTTCTTCTTTCCCGGGTCTAATACATTCACTTCTTGAGTCCACCATGGAATTCTGATTTTTCTACACTTTGAACTTCACCTTCATGCTAAATCAATTTTTATTTATTTATTTATTTTGTTTGTTTGTTTTAATTTTTTAGAGTGATCATTCAATTGTAACATATTTTCAATATGAATAATTCATAAATTCTGTTGTATTAAATTAGCTAATATTTTATAAATACGAAACTAAAACAAGAGCAAAAGGCTGTCCGTTTTCATATCGGGAAATTTTTAATAGCGAGGAAGAACGCAGAAACAAGAACTTCCTCAAATTGTTTTTAAAAATACCCTGATAATAGTATTTTCAGAAACTATCAGAAACAATTTCTGACAGTTTAAGAAACAGATTATACACATGAATGCATTTGGTAGTTTTGTAAAGTGGTAGGAAAGTTTCGTAAAACTAAATATCTTCATTGAATTAATATGAAATAAAAGCATACGCATCGACATTGCAATAAAACATATCAGAACGTTATAAACAAATTTTGAAACCAGACATTCTGCATTCAAGGTTTGCTTTAATACTGCAGACAGCTACTGACTCAGACACACAGAAATTCAAGTTAAAAAATGGGAATTTGTTTGCTCCACAAAATTTCTAGTTACATTTTTCGCCAATAATTATGGAATCAGAGGGTCCTGCGAAATATAGACAAATATATACCTAACACTGCTTACAACATTTAGTAATTTTCAATATGAATAATTCATAAATTCTGTTGTATTAAATTGTATTAAATTAGCTAATAGTTTACTAATACGAAATGAAAACAAGAGCAAAAAGCTATCCGTTTTCATATCCAGAAATTTTTAATAGCGCTGAAGAACGCGGAAACAGGAACTTCCTCAAACCGATTTTAAATTTTGGTTTTAATTACATCATTGTTTAATTTGATTAATAAATAAAGATAAGTTGGTACACTTGTAAGTAGCACTATATGCCTGAATAGTATGCGAATATTCCCGATGGAAGGTGATGAAATTTCATCATATTTCATCATATGGTGATGAAACCACAATTATTCTCGTTTTACTCCGGCATTAACTGATATGTAAACCAGCTGGAGAGGGCGTACAATAGCCATACATTTACACTGGTTTCCGAGCCTGATTGCTTCCGTTGTTATCCAAATAGCATCAACCTATTCTCCTTCCCTTAAACTTATATGAAGATCATATACAATAGCTATGATTTAGTGATTAAAAATATGTAACCAAACCAACGGGCATTTCTTTATATGCTCATGTGCGTCTAGTTTCAAATTTCTAGCATTGAACTTTGAAAGAATCGAGATGTACATATAAATAGTACATGAGAGCTTGTATTTAGTTATCTCTAAGTGTTAGTGCAAGGAATCTCCATTAGGTTCACGAAGAACGACTCGCCTTAGTTGCAAAATTTCTGCACTTGCTTTTTTTAAGTCCCCGATAGAAATTAAGGGTTGTGTTATCAAAATAGTTTCATCACGCCTCGAATATTAAAACACTATCTGAGATAGAACTCTAAAACAATGAAGCTATTTGAAATATTTCTACAAAACAGAGAAGTTATATGTGTTCTCTTTCATGCTTTTGACTGCAGTACGTATACAGATAGTATTATCTCTTTCATGCCAGTTCAGTCGCTTTTGTACCTGTCATTTTATATCCTGTTGATCAAACAGAATAATGTACTAACATTATCTTGTTTAATTAACATAGAGTGGGCACTGTATATTAATTAAACAAGATAAGCCCGTGGGCACAATACACAGATGCAGTAGAATATAAATATTTACTCGAGATGAAGAGAGGGAGAGAGAGAGCTGAAATGTATTATATTTGTAAAGTCAGAAATATAATATTATTCCATTAATCAAGGAGAAGTTTGTATATTAATTTATATATATATATATATATATATATATATATATATATATATATATATATATATATATATATATATATATATATATATATATATATATATATATATATATATATATATATATATACAAAAAAAAAAATATAGTGAAAATCTTCTATAGACTAAATTACCTCATTTAATAAGCTTCTTAGGGTACACTAATAGCTCATTAAATGAAATATATATTTTTGAGTAATCAAAATTTCCCAGTTAATTAATATTCCGTTCAACTTCATCTGGAATTCAAATAGCATACGCCCATTAAATGAACTCTGCATTCTATGCATCCAATGATTCCCATCAAATCGACTGCTAATAATCTGGTATTGCAATTGCTCAACCAATTGCAATACCGGAAGTTAATTTGAAATTAAATCAGGAATTTACAACGAAATCAGTAATACTAGAAATAAAAATTAGTCATTATAAATATAAAAAATAATAATAATAAATTCAGTTATTCAGATGAATCAACTCTCCTAGCAGAAACTGAGGAAGATCTGGAACTGTTGTTTCTATTGTTTAAAAGGGAAAGTAACAAAGCCGAGCTTAATTTAAAACATCAGAAAAACAAAAGCAACTTCTGTAAATTTAAGTGAATTTATAATAGAGGGAAATAAAAATAAAAATTGTTGAAAGTTATGATTTATTGTGCAGAAACGATATAATGTTAAATGGTGAAGATAAAATTTAATAAAAAGTAGTCACGTGGAAAAATGTTAATCCTGAGAAAAATTATGAAAAACAGAGGTGAGAGTAAGGGCACGAAAGTTAGAATTTTCAAATCAATTGTATTTCCATTAGAAATATATGGATCTGATAGCTCGATTATTAAAAAGGACAGAAAGTGAACTAATTCATTTGGATTATAGGAGTGGAAGAAACTCATGGACAAAATGCTGATTAGAGGCGAATATTAGAGAGTAATCAAAGATAACTCTAAAAATTTTTAGATTTATATATATATATATATTCAGGGAAGACAAGGTGGCACGCGGGGAAGTTAAGTTTGTCTGAGGTTATGAAATTGGTTATATCTTGGAAAAATTGCCTCTAGAAGTGATCAGAGCATCTACTGTGAAAGAGTTTAGAAGAAGGTATGACATTTAGTGTGGTTCATGTATGGCCTCCCTCTATATGGTTTTATCTCCCTGGAGGTATAATAATAAAAATTTCTCCATGTAACATTATGTATGGATATGCGTGTCAAATATTTCTTCTACTTTATTTATTTTTTCAAGAATGCTCATTTCTGTCTGTATGTGTACACTGTGTATTTTACATAAAATGAAAATATATATACAAACTATAATATTCAATCGAGTCCAAGTTATATCAGTGACCTACTACAGTTGACATCCAATCCAATACACAGTTATGCAGACGACAGCACAGTGCAAATCAGTATTACCCAGGGGGATCTCGCTACTTTCACTGTATATTTGGAGGAGTCATTGGTGAGGAAGAGATCTAGGGTGTTTAAAAGTGGTTTAGGTTATCTGTTATTCTGGATGGCATCTGAACAAGTTATGTAAGGTCGTATGTATGCGTCGGTGATGGCAAAAGTTTCAGCATGTCTGCCTGCAAGATCTGTACAATTAGAGAAGGAAAGTCAGCTGGTGTTCTGGACATTAAAAGCTCCTAAGAGGATAATTTCGCTGTTGGGAAAGTGGGATTGAAGAAAATCAATTTTTAGAGAGAGGAAATTAAAGCGCTCAGAGTGGTTGGTTGCCTTGGGGAGCGATAGAGACAGCAAATGAATTTAACTGAGTGGTGAAGGAATATTTTCAACCAAAGAAAATCAAAGTTGAGTGGTTCTAGGTTGGGTGCTCTCTGACAAGGTATGTAGGGTGGATGTATGGAAGGTTGAGATAAATAGTGCTTTTGGGAGGTGAGATTTGAGTTTCGGCCAGAAAGAGTAGGTGGGGTTTGGTAGACTGAAAGTGGTGGTGAACACTGTTTAGGCAACGGATGTTGGTGAAGTGGATATGCAGGATTTTATGAGTCATATGTTTGACCACAAGGGTCTTGCACATTTCCTATGCAGTGCCAGCATGCTAGTCTCCATGATGGCTGCTAGTGACATCACTTGTTTTATGCACCAATTTAACTTGTCTGTAGTTGATGATCCAACTACTGTCACCATTTTGACGTTGTTCTTTGAGTTCTCTTCAAAGCATGCATCCTTGTTCCCTTTGTGTGCAGATGTTAAATCTGGTCGAACACGCATGCGTGATTGGGGACAATTGTCTTTGTTCTTGTTTTTAATCGCTGTTATTAATTTTGATGTGCTTGTCGGCATGTCGCAAGCCACGTTTACTAGGCGTGGAAAGTTTGTTCCGTCCTTTATTTATAGACCCAAAACGATGGCACCTGACGATATTCGTAGAATCGATGTTGCATTCTTCAGCTAGTTTGTTGATGTCCTGTTTTAATGATTTTCCATTTTCTGTTGGAAAGTTCAAAATGACGGTGTTGAATTTTTTTTTCCCCGCCTGCATCGAGTCGTTTACCGTTGATGCGCTTTGGTCGCAGAGTTCATTCGCTGGCAAAGGTGAGCTTGCTTTGTGCTGGTAGTCAATTTGTTCGAGCTTAGCTTCCACTGCACGTATATTGAAGGTAAAAGTTTCGTTCAAAGCAATGATATGCTGTTCGAGGTTTTCGATACGTTTACCTATGTTCAGAAGTTGTTTCACAGAAGGGAGAAACAGCGAACAGAAAAACGGCTGGTTAAGTTTGATAACTAGCTTTTGCGTAGATTCATCTATTTAGGTAACGTGCAGCCAGTGGCAACAGAACTTGCAGAATATACCCTTTTTTCTATCTGTGACACCAGGTTTGCAGCTGCGGCACGTAATGGGTTTGTCGGCGGCGATCGACGGCACTGTGCAGGAGGGACACGGGGTGTTCGTTCGCCGTTGGCTTTAACTGCCGCTAAATTTGCTGCTTACGGTAGGAATAGTGGGCGCTTACCCGTGGCTGATTTAGAATTGGAATGATAGCTGATTTAATGCACTATATGTACTTACAGGTTGTACAGAAATAATCCGCTCCAGGAACACAGCTTCTGAATTTTTTGTTTTTGGCCTCCATCGAGTCGTTTACTTTTGATGCGATTAGGTTACAGAGTTCATTAGCGGGCAAAGGTGAGCTTTATTTCTTACCAGGAACTGTGCGCCTGGTAAGAAATAAAGATTTTCACATTATGGCAAAGGCTTGAGAAATCGAGAGAATATAACAAGTAGGTATAAATAAATTTTATAAATCTGTAATAGGCATGAAACATGCAGTCGCGGAAAAGGTTTTCGAGACGCAACGATTATAAGGCAGAAATGGAACATTATATACAAGAAATACTAGTCCAACGGAAGGACTACGGAAGTCCAATGGAAGGAAATAAAGAAAGGTGTAAAACAAAAGTTCATATTACCTTCATTCTTATTCCTCATATATATCGATGGCATTATGAAAGAAAATGGCATTAATTCTGATATTAATAAATTTAGTTTAATCCTTTATCCAAGTGTGAGCAAACAAAGTTTGTGCATGAACATATCTTCGGGACTGAATATGGTGTTATACTACCTTACCGGGGTAGGTAGTATAACACCATATTCAGTCTTGAAGATATTTTCAGGCGCAAACTTTGTTTTCGCACTTGGATAAAGGATTAAACTAAATATTATTATAGTCGAACCAAGTGAAAAATAAACTTTCAAATTCTGATATTAGAATTGGAGATATCAAACTTTGCTTTTTTGCTTTAGGCAGATGATGTCGTACTCCTAAACCCATCCAGTGTAAGTCTCCAGGATATTCTAATTAAATTTGATAACAGCTGTTGCAAATGTCGCATGAATGTGAATAATTAAAATACCAAAATAATGATGATATTGAGAAACATGGCAAACTTCTGTTATTATTCTTAATGAATAACTTATAGAAAAAGTGAAATATTTAAACTATTTCGCCACAGTTTGTAGTCAATACGACGCATTAAATTTGGAAAAAGACTAAAGTATACTAAAGCTGGTATACTGGGTTGAGCACAATTTTTACAAAATAAAAGAAAAATTAGTTAAAGCACTAATCTCTCTGTACACTCGACTGATTTGATGCCAGTTTAAATTATAGGGCTAGAAATAAAGCACTTGATCAAAGACTGATACTGCAAATATGATAACTACGATAAAGATTAGTGGATCGAACTGCATCAATGGCTGAATCACAATAAAAAATGGAGATATTCGGTAACAACTTAAGATTCTTAGCACTCTGAAATATTTGAGCAGAATTAATCTAAGACCACTGTGAGATTACTTTGGAAGACTAGATAAATTTGGAAGAAAAATTTTGATGGGAGTTCAGTAATCTCAATTATATACTGCTCTCATAATATCCTGCACACCTCTTGAGTTCATTCAAGTCCGTTCATGATGATGATGACGTATTTTCTCTCTTAAATTGATTTAATAATTAATGTATGTTTTGAACCTCAAATTTCCATGACGAGAAGGATGAATTATCCATTATAAAATAGTATCAATTTCCGCGCCACCAGCGCTAACGAATATATGTTACGGATAATATAATAAATTCAGTTATTGTTAATATTTATCGGCTATTATTAATACAAACCAAAGTAGGTTAAAGTAAATAATTTACGAGAATTAATCACATGAACCGGTAATTAATAATAATTCCTAGAGGAGTCTGGTAAATGTAATAAAAACATGATTTGTAAAAAATATTTTTTCATTATATTCTAATTCAACATTAGTTTTTTTTTTTTTTTGAATATTGTTATCTTCCTTGTCGATCGTTCCTCTTTCAGAAGAATGTTGGTTTCCTTCGATATGGCTAACACTCATATTTCTGTTTTTATTTGGTTCTCCAATAGATAAGTTTTCACACATATCATCTATTTCCACTTCCACACTGTCACCGTTCTCTGTCCTAATACTGCTTCCCCTCTCTGAGATTATCTTCTGACATTCAACATCCTTATTAGTTTGATCTTTTAATATCATCTCAAGATCTTCTTCACTCGTGATTTCTGACAAGGTATCGACTGGTAAGTATGTTTTCAAACCTACCTTAGCTTTACAGCCAAACATAGCTTGATAGGGACTGCATCTATTCTAGAGTGATGTGCTCTGTTTTTCATAAATTGCATACA